>NC_026004.2:76341603-76641603 GCF_000442705.2 Elaeis guineensis | reverse complement strand
CATCAGCCATCAGATCAGATAGGAACCTCCAATGTGTGTGACCCTACAAGTTCGAACCTAAGCCGGTAGCACAAGAACCAATTCCTGTACTAATCGAAGTGACCTTCTAGCAATGGTACCCGATGATTGGATAGGTTGAATAGTCACAATCGCAACACTCAGAACCTACATGAATATGGTTACTGTATAATTAATCCTTTTGACCTCTGTGTTTAGGATGACTCAGGGTTAAACTGTCAACCCTGATTAGATCATCCGAATCGTGCTCAACTCAAACAGTCCTGTGACTCCTCACAAAGACTACCCTGGCCAAGGTTTTGCTAAATTGAAACATGACTGTACACAGCTCCTGAACTGGAGTGGTCAATCCCATCTTAACACACGCACCGATAAGTCAAGTACTTGACTACACCCAGCAGTCTTCTGTCACTGAATTAGAAATTCAGGTAGTCCAGTGCTTAAGTGCAGTGAGTTGCTTGCAAGTCACCATGGTGGTCTCAGGTCGGAGGGACATTTATACCCATATTCCATCGGAGCAAATCTTGACAGCAGAAATAGCTCCAGAGTCGGTCACGTTCAGTGCAGATGTACCCTTACATCTCACCTGTATGCCATACCAGTGTCTCCACACTCATTGGTTAAGAGGATAACCAACCTATATGGCACACAATGACCTATGCTTGATAAATGTTGTCGTCCTTGGTAACAACGTATCATTTGATCGCGAACAGATTTAAGGACTAAATGATAAATCCTCCTTTGTCGAGTCTAAATAGTCCTAAGGACTTCACCACAATATAGGAGTTCATTAGAAGATGAAATATTTTGTGATAAAAAATACCAAAATAATTTTTATTAATTCATAATTTATGTACATATACAAAAATGAGCACAACCATCAACAAGCTGACGATTGGCTTTGGGACACTATTCCCAACACTACTTGCATATGCTTGCTTTATGAAATTTAAATTATTCTAAATGGATGTCAAAAGTACCTTTCTAAATGGATATATTACTGAAGAAGTTTATGTAGAACAACCTCCAGGTTTTGAAAATCATACTTTTCTTAATCATATTTTTAGATTAAATAAAGCTTTATATGGTTTGAAACAAGCACCCAGGGCTTGGTATGAAAGGTTAAGTAAATTTCTACTCAATAATAGTTTTTCAAGAGGAAATGTAGACACAACCCTTTTCGTTAAAAAAAGTCAAGATGATATTTTAGTGATACAAATATATGTTGATGATATTATTTTTGGGTCTACTAATGAAACTCTTTGTCAAGATTTTGCAAAGCTCATGCAGGAGGAGTTCGAGATGAGCATGATGGGAGAACTTACATTCTTTCTCGGACTCCAAATCAAACAAACAAAGGAAAGAATCTCCATCACCCAAAATAAGTACACAAGAGAATTACTCAAAAGATTTAGAATGGAGAACTCCAAAGCAATTGGCACACCCATGAACCCATCATGTAAGCTTGACAAGGATGAAGAAGGTAAGAGTGTAGACTTAAAATTTTATAGAGGCATGATTGGTTCTCTATTATATTTAACTGCTAGTAGACCTGATATTATATTTAGTGTTTGCCTGTGTGCTCGTTTTCAATCAAATCTAAAAGAATCATACTTGAATGCAGTTAAAAGAATCCTTAGATATTTAAATGGTACACAAACACTAGGATTATGGTATTCTAAAGACTCATTAATTGACTTAATAGGATATTCAGATGTCGATTTTGCTGGATGTAGATTAGATAGAAAAAGTACTAGTGAAACTTGCTAATTTCTTGAAGTTAACCTAATCTCTTGGTTTAGCAAGAAACAAAATTCGGTAGCACTGTCTACGATCGAAGCCGAATACATTGCAGTCGAAAATTATTGTGCCCAAATCTTGTGGATTAAGCAATAACTCGAAGACTTTGGTATCAAACTTAATGAAACTCCCATAAGATGTGATAACACTAGTACCATAAATCTGACTAAAAATCTAATTCAACATTCTAGATCAAAACATATTGAAATCAGGCATCATTTCATAAGAGAACATGTCCAAAATAAAGACATAATTCTTGACTATGTTTGTACTGAAAAATAATTAGCTGACATCTTTACCAAGGTCTTAAGTGAAGATAGATTTTATGAAATTAGGAGAGAACTAGGAATCCTTGATCCATCTGCTTGAGTGTCTCTCTGATTTCAAGGTATCATCACCAAAAATCCTTTTAGCTTAATTCTCATCTTTTTCTTTTAAGATCAAAAACCCAAAATTATCATTCTCATAATCAATTTTTGGGTAAACATACTTCTCCTATTGTTTCAATTTTTTTTAAAATTTTTTCATCATTTTTCTGATTTTCTCTGTGCCATGAGTCGACCCTCAAGGTCGACCCTAGGGTAAACTTGTAATATTGACTAAATCCTTCAGGCACTTTCTTTTTGTTGAAAATTTCTCCTTGAGCCGACCCAACTCTCCGACTTCTTCCTTCCACCGAACCAAAGGTCTCCCTCTCTTCTTCCTCAAATCCAAGTTTTCTCTCAAGATCCTTCTCCCACAGTCTCTCACCCTGTAAATCGCCCTCTTGGAACCACGTTCCTCCCCTTCTCCTCTTTCATTTGGAGCGATTCGAGCTTACCCTAGAGTCTACCCATCTTCTCCAAATCGGCACTCCACTTCTCCAAAATTCTTATCTTTCCACTAAAAACCCTTCATCTCTCCCTCACATTTGCTCTCCTAAGTGCCTTGCTATTTCTGCTTGTGCAAATGGCTCCGAAGATGAAGCTTCCACAGAGGAGGAAATCAGTTCGCGGGTTGGAGGAAAGTGTGCACCGGAAGAGACAAGCAACCGAGACCACTTCTGCTTCAAACCCTGCTCATGCTTCAGCTCCAGCTACAACCCGATCACCAATCAACCCTAGTAAGGTATCCCTCTCCGATAGAAAGGTAGAGCCCGGCAAAAATATTGATTTCAGATTTTTTGAAAAGGAAGGGTTCTCTATCGAATCAAAAATTAAGGACCAAGGTTGGAAATTCTAACACTCCCTAAAAGAAAATACTTATGTAAATCTTGTTAGAGAATTTTATCTGAATTTGGGATACAGCAATGAAACAGTAAAATCTACAGTGAAGGATGTAGAAATTAGCCTAGATCCTATGCTTTTGGGGGAAATTCTTCATTTACCTTGTGAGGGATACACAAATATGGAACTCCCAGTTAAAGAGAAAGGAATAAATGTTATTCTAGGGAGAACTTTCACTGGAAGCCTAAACAAATTAGAGGCAAAGATTCTTTCCATTGAGATGAGGCTACTACACCACATGGTGACTAAGTTATTTTTTCCTAAAAGTGGTAGACATGATCTCCTCTCTGGTCGGGACATCTGCATTATGTATCATGTTATTACTCAAACCCCCTTGAACCTCCCGGCATTGATGTTTGAGGCTATGAGAGAGACCTTGAATAGGTCCAAGACACATTTGCCTTTTGGTATGGCTCTTGTTGGGGAATACCCACCGACCGATCGACCGACCGATGGCCGGAGGGACCGACCGACTGACTGACGGTCGGAGGGACCGACCGACCGACTTACGGTCGAAGGAACTGACCGACCGACCGACGGTCGAGGGGACTGACCGACCGACCGACTGACGGCCGGAGCGACCGACTGACGGGTGCCATCACCGGCCAATTGACGGCCCATCACCGACTGAGGATATGTCGGGCATACCCTTCCCAACCGACTGAACCCAGAGGTCTGATGGCCGACTTGCGTAAGACTCGCCGACCAATGGAGGAGCCCGACGCCACTCAGCTGGCCACCGACCTAGGGTCGGTCGACTCCTCTGATCGCCGTACAGCCGCCAGACCTTGTCAGTTCTGACAGCAACATGCGGCATGGCCATCTAGGGGCATTGTCCCACCGAGGGCATTGTCAACCCTGGTGATTTGACAGCCCCATGGTGACATGACACTTTCACGGTGACTCTGACAATCTACAGTGAGTTGACAATTCCTCACTTGTCTGCGCCATTAATGACGGCGCCATACCGTGCTCCACTATATAAATCGGGGAAGGCAACAGTGCAAGGGATCCGCTCCCCCCACTTCTTGACTCCAAAAACACAGGCTCGCACCTCTCTCCCTCTCTCCCTCGATTGAGCTCTCTGTCTTCATTTCACTGTTGCCCAGTCTCCTCTCTGACTTGACCGTCGGAGGGTCCCCGTCGGAGCCACCTCCGGTTAGTGTGGACTTCCTTTTTTGCAGGCACTCGTTTCCCGACGATCAGGCGACGAGGGGATTGGCCGCAACAGATTGGCACGCCAGGAAGGGGACAGAATGACAAAGACAAGAGCCCAACGATCGAGGATCACCGGATCGGCGAGGCGCTCTTCCCGTCGGGAAGAGGCCTCCCTGCCACCACCGGCGGCGGAGCCCAGCTCCCCGCGCCCCACGGTGACCACGGAGGTGCAGATCGCGGCCATCGTACGGCAGATGACCGTACTGACGGATGCAGTCAAGAGCCTCCAGCAACAACCGACGGCCCATCCGATGCCCTCCAGAAGCAGCCGTCGACGACCGCGCCGATCCCCATCACCTCCGCACGAGCGCCCCCAACAGTGCTCCTACGGAGAAGAGGAGGGACGGCCCTGGCATGATGACCGACGGTCCCAGCAGCCCTCTCCTTCCCCGTTGGAACGGGCAAGGAAGGAGAAACGACCGCGCACGCCGTCGGCCTCCCTCTCGAAATCTTCCAAAGACTCCACTCCCGGGGTCTCCCAGCATCGACGGGCGGACGACTACGAGCGCCGGTTCGAGGAAATCGACCGCCGGCTCGTGCAGTTGCAGATGGATGGCCAGAAGTCTTCGAACGACGTCGACTTCCAGACCGCCCAACCTCTCTCCCGACTAGTCCTCGATGAACCGATTCCTAGTCGGTTCAAGATGCCACACGTGGAGCCATACGATGGCTCCACCGACCCAGTCGACCACCTAAAGCTCTCATGACGATTCAAGGGGCAACCGATGCTCTTTTTTGCATCGACTTCCCCGCTACACTCCGCAAGGCTGCCAGGGCCTGGTATTCCAGTCTTCGATCGAGAAGTATCCACTCCTTCGGGCAGCTCGAGCACTCGTTCGTGGCCCATTTCAGCACCAGCCGGAAGCCGCCACGAACGTCGGACAGCCTTTTCTCCCTCAAACAGGGGGAAAATGAGACGCTCCGACACTTCATGGCGCGATTCAACACGGCCACGCTTGAGGTCCGGGACCTCAACGAAGACATGGCTATCTCAGCCATGAAGCGGGGCCTGAGGGCGTCCCGATTCACCTACTCTCTGGACAAGACCCTCCCCCGGACATACGCCGAGCTACTGGAGCGCGCATACAAATACATGCGCACGGACAAAGGAGCATCCGACCGATGCTTGGCCGAGCCCAGAGGCCCGAAAAAGAAGCGAAGGAAAGGTCAGGAACCCACCGAACCAAGCAGGCCCCCGACCGATAGTCGGGTCTCGCCACCCCGATGAATCCAAAAGTCACCCCGGCAATAGACTCCGAGGCCGGCACACCCCAGGTATGACTCCTACACTCCTCTTTCCGCTCCTTGTGCACAGATTCTAATGGAGATCGAGGGGGAAGAATACCTGCGACGGCCTCCGCCTCTGAAGGCAAAAGGCCTCGACCGTCGAAAGTACTGCCGATTTCACTGAGGCCATGGCCACAACACCGAGCAGTGCATCCAGCTGAAGGATGAGATCGAAGCTCTCATCCATCGGGGGTATCTCGATAAATTTTGGAAGGGCCCACCGACTCAACCAGTTGCCGATCGACGACCCAAGCCGACTGAAGAAGCGGCAACTAATCAACCGACGGCCGGAGTCATCAACATGATCTCCAAGCGGCTGGGCCCGGGGACGTCCGTGGGGGAGCCGACGAAAAAGTCGCACCCGAACGACGTAATCACTTTTACGGAGGAAGACGTTCGGGGCATTCAAACTCCCCACGATGATGCCGTTGTTGTGTCGGCAACAATAGCAAATTATGATGTAAAATGAATTTTTGTTGATAATGGAAGTTCGACAAATATTTTGTTTTACTCGACCTTCTCCCGGATGCAACTGTCAACCGACCGACTTAAGAGGGTCTCCATGCCCTTGATCGGCTTTGCCGGAGAAGCCATCACGACAGAGGGAGAAATTACCCTGCCCATGACGGCCGGCACCGAACCACGGTAAAGCACGGTCCACTTAACTTTCGCGGTCGTCCAAGTTCCTTCGGCCTACAACGCCATCCTTGGACGACCCGAACTGAACGCCCTCAAAGCGATCGTCTCGACGTACCATCTCCTCGTTCGGTTTCCGACCAAAAATGGGGTCGGGGAGATGCACGGGGATCAACAGCTCGCACGACGATGCTTCCAGATCTTCGCTCAAAACGACGAGTCGAGCGGCTCCCTGGCAATCGACAAGCTGGACCAACGGGAGGAGAAAGAGCGAGGTTCGCCGGTCGAGCAGCTCGTGGCGATCCCAATAGCGAAAAATCTGGATCGGAGAGTTTGGGTCGGGTCTCAACTGCCCGACCCCGAACGACGACGACTGACGGAGCTGCTGAAGGCCAATGCCGACATGTTTGCTTGGTCGGCAGCAGATATGTCGGGTATCCCTCCAGAAACAATAACCCACCGACTCAACGTCGACCCGACGATGAGGCCGGTGAGGCAGAAGAAAAGGTCTTTCGCTCCAGAGAGGCAGAGGGCCATCGATGAAGAAGTGGACAAGCTACTCGAAGCGGGCTTCATCCGAGAATCCACGTATCCCGATTGGCTCGCCAATGTTGTCATGGTCAAAAAAGCCAATGGGAAGTGGAGGATCTGCATCGACTATACCGACCTCAACCGAGCCTGCCCGAAAGATAGCTTCCCACTTCCCAAGATCGACCAGCTGGTGGACGCGACGTCCGAATTTCGACTGCTCAGCTTCATGGATGCCTTCGCCGGATACAACCAGATCCGGATGGTGCCTAAGGACGAGGACAATACCGCCTTCGTGACTCCCAAGGGCCTCTACTGTTACCGAGTGATGCCCTTCGGACTGAAGAACGTTGGTGCCACCTACCAGCGACTTGTCAACAAGGTCTTTAAAGACCAGATCGGGCGCAACATGGAGGTGTACGTGGACGACATGCTGGTGAAGAGTGCCCAGATCCCAGACCATGTTCAGGATCTCGAGGAGACCTTCCACACCCTTCAACGACACCGAATGAAGCTCAACCCTACCAAGTGCGCTTTTGGGGTGACCTCAGGGAAGTTCCTCGGATTCCTCATTTCTCAGAGGGGGATTGAGGCCAACCCTGAGAAAATAAAGGCAATCCTCAACATGCGTCGTCCGAACACCAAGAAGGAGGTCCAACAGCTGAACGGAAAAATCGTCGCTCTCAGCCGATTCATTTCTCGATCAGCTGAAAGGTGCCTCCCATTTTTCAAAACTTTGCGCCACGCAAATGGTTTTTCTTGGTCGGATGAGTGCCAACAGGCCTTCGAAGACCTGAAGAAGTACTTGGCTTCCCCACCGCTGCTCGTAAAGCCGCAGGTCGGGGAGACCTTGTATCTCTACTTGGCCGCATCTTCTGAGGCGATCAGTTCGGTGCTCGTCCGAGAAAACGAGTGCCAAACCCATCAGCCTATCTACTACACCAGCAAGGTGCTCCACGATGCTGAAGCCAGATACTCAGAGACAGAAAAGATGATTTTCGCCCTGACCGTCTCTGCACAACGACTCCGTCTGTACTTCCAGGCTCACACCATAGTGGTGCTCACCAACCAGCCCCTGAGGGCGATATTGCACCGACCGGACACATCTGGACGACTGGCAAAGTGGGCGATGAAGCTCAGCGAGTTCGACATTCAGTACCGACCGCGGCCTACCTTGAAGGCTCAGGTCTTGGCCGACTTCATCACCGAGTGCCCAACAACCGACCAAGGGTCGGGAGTTGAAGACCCGAGATGAGATGCGGTCTCCGTGCCAGACCCGGTCTCCACCTGGGTACTGCACATAGACGGAGCTTCAAACGCTCAGGGGAGCGGGGCTGGACTCCTGCTCACGAATTTGGATGGGGTGGTCACCGAGTACGCCCTTCGATTCGACTTCAAGACCTCCAACAACCAAGCCGAGTACGAGGCACTCCTCGCCGGCCTGAGGATGGCAAAAGAACTGGGCATCGACAGTCTCCGGGCATTCTCCGACTCTCAGCTGATCGTGGGGCAGGTCAAGGGCGAATTCGAGGCGCGAGATCCGACTATGGTCAAATACCTTCAGAAAATGAAGGACCTCGTGGCTCGCCTCAGGTTTTTTGAAATTTTCCACATCCCTAGGTCGGAGAATGCCCGTGCCGACGCACTCTCCAAACTGGCGACTTCGGCTTATGACTCCTTGGGTCGGACGTTCGTGGAGAACCTCGAGCAGCCGAGCATCGATCGGGTCGAAGAAGTACAGTAGCTAACGGCTGAACCAAGTTGGATGGACCCGATCGTTCGGTATCTGACCGACGGGATCGGTCCCGAGGACCCCGCGGAGGCCAAGCGGCTCCGATGGTCGGCCTCCCAATATGTAATCATGGAGGGCCGACTCTACAAGAGGTCGTTCTCCCTCCCCTTACTTAGGTGCTTGGGACCGACCGACACCGACTACGCTCTCCGAGAGGTTCACGAAGGAATTTGCGGGAGTCACTTGGGGGGCAAGTCCCTGGCCTACAAAGTCCTGCGACAAGGTTATTACTGGCCTACCATGAGGAAGGACGCGGTCGAATTGGTCCGGAGGTGCGAACCTTGTCAGAAGTACGCCAACATTCAACACCAACCGGCCAGTCAAATTGCTCCCATTGTCGCTCCATGGCCCTTCGCCCAGTGGGGGGTCGACATTCTTGGTCCTTTTCCTCCAGCGTCGGGTCAGAGAAAGTTCATCGTCGTCGCCATCGACTACTTCACCAAGTGGGTGGAGGCCGAGCCCCTGGCGCAGATCACCGAGCGGAAGATGGAGGACTTCATCCAGAAGTCCATCATCTTCAGGTTCGGGTTGCCGCATACGATCATCACCGACAATGGGCGGCAATTCGACAACCAAGACTTTAAGGACTTCTGCTCCAGGTTTCAGATCACGCACCGACTGACTTCAGTCGGGCACCCACAGTCCAACGGCGAGGTCGAGGTGACCAACCGGACCTTGCTCCACGAACTCAAGACCCGACTAAACGAAGCCAAAGGCCTCTGGGTTGACGAGCTAGGCTCCGTTCTGTGGGCTTACCGAACGACCCCCCGCGTTCCGACCGGGGAGTCACCTTTCAGCTTGGCCTACGGGATGGAAGCAATGATCCCGCTCGAGATTGGACTGCCGTCTTCAAGAGTCGAGCGGTATCAAGAGCCGGACAACTCCGAATGTCGGAGGGCCGACCTAGACCTCCTCCCCGAACTACGAGACGAGGCTCAAATTCGCATGGCTTCGTACCGACAGAAAGTCGCTCGGTATTACAACGCCAAGGTCCGACCAAAGCTTTTCAGGGCTGGTGACTTAGTCCTGAGGAAGGCAAAGGTCTCGAAACCCCTGGATCAAGGGAAGTTGGCTCCAAATTGGGAGGGGCCCTACAAGGTAGCAGACACTTATGGTCCGAGAGCCTACCGACTGGAGACCCTTGAAGGGAAACCCATTCCCCAAACTTGGAACGCCGACAACTTGAAGTCGTATTACCAATGAACTTTGTAATCGTTCAGTCAGAATACGAGCTTGGTTTGAAATCTCGGAGTTCAACTCTTCGACTAACGAACGGAGCTCGCCAAGCCCAAGCCCCGACATACCGACTTGGACTTGGTATCCGCCTGAAACCGACGGCCTTATCGTCGGTAATGCATCGGACCCTTACAAGGACCGGTGCACCCATATGAACGGGAGTTGACACTCCTTCGATGGCCAACGATGAATCAGACCCTTACAAGGACTGATGCATCCAGATGGACGAGAGTTGACACTCCTTCTACGGTCGAACTTTCAGGCCAGAGACCATCGGCTAACAAGCCGATCGAGCCCCGACCAAAGAAAGGTGAAATGCCTACGCGACCGACGTCGCGACTCCCGACCGAGCTACGACCGATCGAAGGATATTCGGCTTACCACCGTCTATCGCACGATGCGACCTTTGTCGCATTGACGACTTACCGACCGGGCTACGGTCGGTCGGACGATACTCGGCTTACCACCGTATATCAAAAGGCGCAGCATGAATACCCAACATAAGGGCATCGGGATTCGACTTGTCATCATTTCCCCGACTGAATGCGTCGGACGACATTCGACTGAACGCGTCAGTGGAGGCCCGACTACCGAACCTTTATCACGATCGGTCGGCTCCCGACTCAACAGACGCGCCCGACTGATGACCTTGACTATCGGAAGCCGATCCAAAGTCGGGACTTACTCTACATTCGTGACGGCACGAGCTGCCGAACGTCCTTACCGACCTATATGTGTTAGCGACTTATGTAGACATTCTACAACGCACGAAGGAAAACAAGCAGAGAAAAAGCTAAGTCCAAAAACTTTGATTTCATTGAAGAATCGAAATAAGGTTTACAAAGGAAGGCCGGAGCCCGATTACAAGTCAGAGCAAAAACATAAAACAAAACCGACTAATCATCGGAGTCAACATCCTCCACTGGACGACGATGGGAGTTGGTCGGTGGATCGGCTCTGACTTCTGCAGTCGGGGCCGACTGATCTTCGGCAATCGGCTCTGCATCCTCTTCGGCTTCCGCCCTGGTGGAGAGACCTTCCGACGCTGGTTCGGCCGTCTCCTCCGCAGCTGGGGCCTCCGACTATGGCAGAACTATGCTGCTGAGATCCAGTTCCGGGTACAAGCCTCGAACGGCTTCCCGAGCATCCTCGTACCCGACCCGGTACGAGAGGTAGCCGCTCTCCAGAAGTTCTTCTCGGTACTCCTTCGAGTCCCGGAAGACTTCAACGGCCCGACTCAGAGCCTCCTTCGCCGACTCGGCCTCGGCCTTCGCGATGTCCGCATCGGCCTGGGCGACGGACAAGCCTTCTTCGGCCTTGGCGAGATTTCTGAGACTCACTCGGAGGCACTCGCATTCGGCCTCCAGCTCCTTGGCGATGCCGTCTCGCTCGTGTCGGAGCCGACGGATGGTCCGAGACTTCTTCTTTGCGTCGTCCTTAGCCGACTGAAGTTCCGACTCTGACGACGCCAGGGCCCCCTTGAGTCGGGAGACCTCCTCCGAAAGTCGGGAGACCTCCCCCTCAAGTCGGCCCTCCCGGTCGACTGACTGCTGTAGCTGATCGACGAGGATGACTTTGTCGGCTTCAAGGGCTCCGACTTTGTCCCTCCACGCCACACGCATCTCACCGAACTTCCGATATCCGGCCTCCAGCTCTGAGATATTGAAGACCAGCTGCACAAGGTGAAACCGACCGATGAGAAAGCAAATTTATGAAACTACATTCAAAGTCAGAGGAAAGAGAAACTCACCCGGATCATCATCGGATAGAATGAAGACAGCATGTCGGACACACGCTGATTCTTCATTGCATCAATGTCGGCGGGAAGGAGGAGCACCTGGCATAATTTCCTGGCCAAGTCGTGGTTGGCCAGGCCCGACGCACCTTCGGGAAGTGGAAAGTCGGCCGATCCTCTGCCAGCCGACCGACCTTCGTCACCCGACGCCACGGGAGCCTTGCCTCGGCTAGACGCCCAGGCCCTGACGTCGGAGATTGATGGCAGGCTTGACCCCGACCGGGTCTCGACCGACGGTGCGGCTGCAGCGTGCGTCGGTCGCTCGGGTTCGCGGGCCTCCTCCCGAACTTCCGAAGCCTGCTGAGCGGTTGGCGCGCCATCTGCAGACTCGGCAGCCCGTCTGTCGGGTGAAGCGACGCCCTCGACCGACGGTCCCTCGGATGGGACATCGACGAGCACTGTCGGCGCTGACAGTGCAATCACCGGCTCTGCCTCCGACCCAGTCGGTTCGCTCGACGGAGGCGCACGGGGCCTCTTGGGAGGCTGCGATGGCCCGGCGCCTTGCGCCGGCCTCTTCCTTACGGTGTACTGACGTACGTCAGCTGCCGTCAGTCGTGTCCTCGGTGGCATATCTGAAAAGGATGATAAATGGTCAGCGCCGGAAAGGAAAGGCAAAAAGAAGAAAGAGGTGTTGGGAAAATGAAAAACCGACCTAAACGGGGGATCGGGCTAAGGCCGGCGTCGTACAGGGCCTGCTCGGTGACAAGCTTGCTCTGCTTCGGCATCGAGATGTCCTTCAGCCGGTGGAAGTCCTCCCGATCATCAGCCTCCACCCGACTGTTCTCATTCGGCTCGGTTCGGGGATTCCCCCAACGGATGGGAAACCCCCAAGAAGCAGAAGACGATGCAAAGAAAAACTGATTCTTCCATCCGTGAATGGATGATGGAAGACCAGTAATAAAAGAGAGTCCTTTTCGAGGGATGAAGTACCACCACCCTCGGGCTTTAGGGTGGGGTCGGAGGACAAAGAAGACTCGAAAAAGGGAGATCCGAGGTTCGGTCAGCAAAAGCCGACACAAAAGTGCAAAACTGACTATCAGCCGAACCAAGTTCGGCGCGAGTTGTGCCAGGCACAGCCCGTAATAGTCGAAGATATTTCAGACGAACTCCGAAATCGAGAATCGAAGGCCGGCCCGGAGGTCCTCCAAATAGAAGGCCACCTGGCCCTTAGGCGGGCTGTTAACCCGACCATCGGCACCAGGGGCGAACAGTCGAAACTGCTCCGGGATGCGATACTGCTCCCAGAGCCGATCGATGTTCGGCCCCGAAAGTGAAGAAACCTCCACCTCCGGGGTCGATCGAGTGTCTTCGGTCGGCTCTCCCAACCGACTACCTTGTGGGGATGCCCTAGCCATGGATTCAGAGTAGATGGCAAGGAAGAAGAAGAAGGTGGGGAAGATGACAATGGCCCTTAGGAGAAGAAGAAGGAACTGCAAACGAAGAGTGGAGTGGGAGAATACCTGGAGCGAGGACTCACGCGGGCAGAGTTTCAACAGTAAAATAAGGAGGGTGAAAAAACCAAGTGGGGGTGACTCTGTATATATAGTGCCCCCAACGGTTCGGATGAAGGCATGGCCAACGAAGACTCCCCAGATCCCACCGCGTGGCATCATCCGGGCCGTCCGTCAGTCCGACGGTTCGACGCACCTGCCTTCAGATCGTGCCACGTCACCCCCATCCGCTCCACCAAACCCGTCCCAATAGCCGCGCGCCATGTGGCGTGAAGGCCGCGACATTTCATATCCCCGAAGGGACGGCGGGAGCGGCGGGAACGACGGTTCCCCTTGTTGCTCCTAGATTGATTTTGATGATTACAAAGCAGATTGAAGGGATACAAATAATTTTAAATTGAAAAAGTCCTTATGCTCTTCAAGGGCAAAATCATAATTTCACTAAAATCCTGATTTGATAGTATCATTTGGTAGAACAAATGATTAGTAATCTATTGGTAAAAATTTCATTGTGTTTGGACTTATATTTTGAAGTTATGAAGGTTTGAAGTGCATGAGTCGACTCATGAGTCAACTCATGGCACTATGAGCTGATTGGCACGCAAAAATTTCCCATGGCACGCTGGATTTTTGGCTTGGCACGAGCTGTGAGTCGACTCATGAGTCGACCCACAAGGCATGAGTCGACTCATGAGTCGACCTCTGCTGATTTGGGCCAAAAAATCCAGAAATCAAAGTTTCTGGCTAATGCAACAGAAGTCGACTCATGAGTCGACTCCTGAAGCATGAGTCGACTCATGAGTCGACCCCTGCGACGAAAAATGTCCGCAACGGCTAGTTTTTTGCCCGTTTTAATTGCCTTTTATGCTTCCTAAAAATGCTCTAACAGCTCTTTTTCTGCCTAATATATTTTCTCTTGTTTCTTAAGGTTATAAAAGGTTTCAAATGGTGAAAGAAATAGTAGAGATCAAACAAATATACAAGAGGATCCAAAATCTACACGAGAAAGCCTGAGATCAACGAAATACCCAAAAGAAAAAGAGAGAGGATCCACAATATACAAGAGAGATTGTGAAAGAGAAAAGCAAGAGCATTCAAAGAGAGGATTTTTCAAGCCTATTGTTCAACCTTGATCAAGAGATCTTTCAAAGCCTTCAAGAAGTCTTCAATCAAAGATCATCTTCTTCTCAAGCATTCATTCAAGCATTCATCCACCTTGAGAAAATCCAAAAAGGGGATTCTTCATTTGAGTAAAGTGTTTTTATTGTTATATTCGCTCATTTAAGGAGCTGTTATTGTATTAATTTATGCTCTAAGCTATTTTACTCTTTGTGAGTATTTGTTCTTGTTTTTGGAGGATTTTCAAAACAAGGGAAGGTTGATCCGAACCTGAAATCGGAGTATTTTGGGTTGACTTGTACCCGGAAAATAAGTAGACTAGCTTGGGATAGCTAGTATCAGAGTTTTCGACGTTTGTATTCGGGTTGAATACAAGTATAGTGGATTAAAATTCCTAAGTAGGAGCTTGGGGAGTGGATGTAGGTGCAAGGTTGGCACCGAACCACTATAAATCCTTGTGTTTGTGGTGTGCTTTATTGTTTCTCTTTATTTCTTTATTATATCCTTGCATTCTTGCTTTAAGAAATTAATCTTGATTTAAAGTCTTTGTTCTCATTCATCATAAGTAATTAATTAAGCCTAAAATTTTTAGAAACCCAATTCACCCCCCCTCTTGGGTTGCATAGCTGGGCAACAAGTGGTATCAGAGTCCGGTGCTCAAGCCCTTCTTTGATCTAACAATCAAAGAGCCAAAGATCTATGGCAACCCATGTCGGTACTTCTCTAGTCGAGGGGCAATCTACAAACTGACCTCCACTTTTCAATGGGTCTAATTACACCTATTGAAAAGCTCGGATGAAGATATTCATACAAGCACTCGACTATGATATGTGGAGTATCATAGTGAACGGTCCTCACACACCCACCAAGATTATAGATGGTGAGGAGTCAACCAAACCCGAGAAAGAATGGGATGAGGTTGATAAGAAATTGGCACAAGTAAATGCCAAAGCTATGAATGTTCTTTATTGTGCACTAGATGCAAATGAATTTAATCGCATTTCTACTTGTGCATCTGCTAAAGAAATATGGGATAAGTTAGAAGTAACCCATGAGGGAACAAATCAAGTAAAAGAGACTAAAATAAACATGCTAGT
Organism: Elaeis guineensis; assembly: GCF_000442705.2. NCBI lineage: Eukaryota > Viridiplantae > Streptophyta > Magnoliopsida > Arecales > Arecaceae > Elaeis > Elaeis guineensis. The sequence continues at coordinate 76,626,361 of NC_026004.2, read as the reverse complement.
GCATAAATATGAATTGTTCAAAATAAAGCATGATGAGTCCATAACTGCTATGTTTACTCGTTTTACTGATATAATTAATGGTTTGAAGAGTCTTGGCAAATCTTATACTAACAGTGAGCTTGTAAGAAAGATTCTCAGGTCATTACCAAGAACTTGGGAAGCCAAGGTGACTGCCATCCAAGAAGCAAAGGACTTGAACACTCTACCTCTAGAAGAGCTTCTTGGATCCTTGATGACTCATGAACTTAGCATGAAGCAACATCAAGAGGATGAAGTCAAAAAGAAAAGAATCATTGCCCTCAAATCCACAACTTCGCCTGATTATGAAATGGATGACACTGAAGATGAAGAACAAGATGAAAAGATAGCACTCATCACCCGAAAATTTAAGAAGTTTCTAAGAAAAAGGAAACAGGGGATGAGAAAGAAGTTCACAAAAGGGGAACAAAGCAAAGAGAAAGAGAAAGATCAACCCCTTATATGCTACGAGTGCAAGAAGCCGGGACATTTCAGATCCGAATGTCCACAACTGAAGAAAGGTCCCAAAAAGTTCAAAAAGAAAGCAATGATGGCAACTTGGAGTGCGAGTGATGACTCAAGCTCCGATGAGGAAACCTCAACAGAACAAGCCAACTTGTGCCTTATGGCACATGAAAATGAGGTAACTTCTGAATCCACCAGTGAATTTACTTTTGAAGAATTGCATGAAGCATTCTATGATTTAATTGATGAATTAAAGAAACTAGGGAAGAAAAATAAAGAACTGAAATTGGAAAATCAGTCCTTAGTGAAACAAGCTGAAAACCTTTCAATTGAAAAATCCACCTTGATTCAAGAAAATCAAAACTTAAAGAATGAAATTAACAAGCTGAAACCTATAGTAGATAAGTTTACCTTAAGTTCAAACAAATTAAATATGATTCTTGATAATCAGAAAGCTATATATGATAAGGCTGGACTTGGCCATAAACCCCGGAAGAAACAAAAATTTCTGAAGAATATTTATGTAAATTATTCAAGTAACAAGTCTACAAATATCACTTGTTTCAAATGTGGTAGAATAGGACATAAATCATACACATGCCTCAAATCTGCAAACACAACTATAAAGAAAATATGGGTTCCAAAAGGAACCATTCTGACTAACCTAAAAGGACCCAAGAAAGCTTGGATACCTAAGACAGAAATTTGACCTTTGCTTGCAGATGTGTCTAGCATCCCAAGGAGGAAACAGGAAATGGTATCTTGACAGTGGATGCTCGAGACACATGACTGGTGATGAATCACAATTCATCACGCTTGATGCTAAGGATGGAGGGATGGTCACCTTTGGAGATAATGGCAAAGGAAAGATCATCGGGATAGGTAACATTGGTATCACTCCCTCCAAATACATTGAGAATGTTTTATTAGTTAAAGGTTTAAAGCATAACTTACTTAGCATTAGTCAATTCTGTGATAAAGGGTATAAAGTAATTTTTGAATCATCTGTTTGCATTGTGACTAGTCCTATTAACGATGGTATTAAATTTATAGGACATAGGCATGGCAATGTTTATATGGTAGATTTGAATGATTTAGCCAAATTAGACATGCAATGCCTAGTTTCCTTGAATGCTAAAGTTAATGAGACTAGTTGGCTGTGGCATCGTAGACTTGCACATATTAGCATGCATTCTCTTTCAAAATTAATTAAGAAAGAATTAGTTCTTGGTTTGCCAAAACTGAATTTTGAAAAGGATAGAATTTGTGATGCATGCCAATTAGGAAAACAAACTAGAGTTTCATTTAAATCCAAAAATACTCTTTCAACTTCTAGACCTCTAGAGCTCTTACATATGGACTTATTTGGACCAACTAGAACCACTAGTCTAGGAGGAAAATGATATGGCTTTGTAATTATAGATGATTACTCTCATTTTACTTGGGTTTTCTTTTTGGCACACAAAAATGAAACTTTTCATATTTTTACTAAATTTCATCAAAAAGTCACTAATGAAAAAGGGTTTTCAATTCAAAATATTAGAAGTGATCATGGAACTAAATTTGAAAATCAAGATTTTGAAAATTTTTGTGATGAAAATGGAATTGGCCATAACTTCTCTGCTCCTAGGACACCCCAACAAAATGGGGTAGTTGAAAGGAAAAACAGAACCTTAGAAGAAATGGCCCGTACCATGCTTTGTGAAAGCAACCTTCCAAGATATTTTTGGGCGGAAGCAATTAACACAGCATGTTACATTTTAAATCGTGCTTTGATTAGACAATTTTTAAAGAAAACCCCCTATGAACTTTGGAAAGGAAGAAAACCAAATATTGCATATTTTTATATTTTTGGTTGCCGATGTTTTGTATTAAATAATGGCAAAGAAAAATTTGGTAAATTTGATGCAAAATCAGATGAAGCAATCTTTCTAGGTTACTCCTCCACTAGTAAAGCATTTAGAGTTTTCAACAAAAGAACTTTAGTAGTTGAGGAGTCCATACATGTTGTTTTTGATGAATCTAACGATCTTCCTTCAAGGAAGAATGAGGGTGTTGATGATGCAGATCCACTAATAGAAGGTATGAAGGAGATCACTCTGAAAGATTCAGCAACTCCAGAAGACAAGGATCAAGAAGACGAACAAAATGAGAGAGGTGAAGAAATTCAAGAACAATCTCAAGGTACAAATGACCTACCCAAGGAATGGAGGTATGTTCACAACCACCCTAAGGAGTTAATTATTGGTGATCCTATGCATGGGGTAAAAACCCGTTCTTCACTTAGAGATGTAGTTAATCATTGTGCTTTTGTATCTCATCTTGAACCTAAAACTTTTGAAGAAGCTGAAAATGATCATAATTGGATTAATGCAATGCAAGAGGAACTTAATCAATTTGAAAGAAATAATGTTTGGACCTTAGTATCAAGACCTAAAAATTATTCAATAATTGGCACGAAATGGGTCTTTAGAAACAAATTAGATGAGCATGGAAATGTAATTAGAAATAAAGCAAGACTGGTTGCTAAGGGATATAATCAAGAAGAAGGAATTGATTTTGATGAAACCTTTGCACCTGTTGCTAGATTAGAAGCTATTAGACTTCTACTTGCATATGCTTGCTTTATAAAATTCAAGTTATTTCAAATGGATGTTAAAAGTGTATTTTTTAAATAGATATATTGCTGAAGAAGTATATGTAGAACAACCCCCTGGATTTGAAAATCATGCTTTTTCTAATCATGTCTTTAGATTAAATAAAGCTCTATATGGATTAAAACAAGCACCTAGAGCATGGTATGATAGGCTAAGTAAATTTTTACTAAATAATAGTTTTTCAAGAGGTAATGTAGATACAACCCTCTTTATTAAAAGAAATCAAAATGATATGCTAGTTATACAAATTTATGTTGATGACATAATTTTTGGGTCTACTAATTGAATCCCTTTGTCAAGACTTTGCTAAGCTTATGCAGGGGGAGTTCGAAATGAGCATGATGGGAGAACTCACCTTCTTTCTCGGACTCCAAATCAAACAATCAAAAGAGGAAATCTCCATCACCCAAAGCAAGTACACCAAGGAACTACTCAAAAGATTTGGAATGGAGAACTGCAAACCAATTGGCACACCAATGAATCCCTCAAGTAAGCTTGACAAGGATGATGAAGGTAAATGTGTAGACTTAAAATACTATAGAGGTATGATTGGCTCATTATTATATTTAACTGCAAGTAGGCCTGATATCATGTTTAGTGTTTGTTTATGTGCTAGATATCAATCTAATCCTAAAGAATCTCATTTGAATGCTGTTAAAAGAATCCTTAGATACTTAAATGGTACACAAACTCTAGGGTTATGGTACTCTAAGGACTCACAAATTAATTTATTAGGATATTCAGATGCTGATTTTGCTGGATGTAAATTAGATAGAAAAAGCACAAGTGGAACTTGCCAATTTCTTGGAGTTAACCTAATCTCATGGTTTAGCAAGAAACAAAATTCGGTGGCACTGTCTACGGCTAAGGCCGAATACATTGCAGTCGGAAGTTGTTGTGCTCAAATCTTGTGGATTAAGCAATAACTCGAAGACTTTGGAATCAAACTTAATGAAACACCAATAAGATGTGACAACACAAGTGCCATAAATCTATCTAAAAATCTAATTCAACACTCAAGATCCAAACATATTGAAATAAGACATCATTTTATAAGAGAACATGTTCAAAACAAAAATATAATTCTTGAATATGTTTACATTGAAAATCAATTAGCTGATATCTTTACAAAGGCCCTTAGTGAGGATAGATTCTGTGAAATTAGGAGAAATCTAGGAATTCTAGATCCATATGCCTAAAATTTCTCAATTCCAAAGAATTGATGTCAAAAACTCTTAGAGCTCAATTTCCAACATCTATCCTGGTCCCAAAAGCTCAAATTTATCATTCTAAAAATTTATCATTGAGCAAAACTCCTTCTCCCAAAATTTCAAATTTTTTTGGAATTTATTCACATTTTTCCTGATTTTCTGAACTTCATGAGTCGACCCCCATGAGTCGACTCAATGGCAAACTTGTAAATCCCACCAACTTCCAACGGGCTCATTGTTTTTATATGGGTTACTGTTCGTGAGCCGACCCATCCTCTCATCTTTCTCCTTCCAAAAGCCGACTTCTCAAATTCCTTTTGCTCCAAATCCAAGGATCTAGTTCGAGGCAGTTCTCCCTCCTCCTCTCCACCAAAAATCGCCACCTTGGAAAGGGATTTTTTGTGCTTTCTCACATTGTTTGGCGCGGTTGGAACGTGCCCTAGCACTTCACCGATCTTCCCAAATCCACTTCTTTTCTCCACCAAAATCCCTCTTTACTCTCTTGTGATCCCTCCTCCACTCAATTCAAGTCTCCTTGCCTGCTACTATATTGAATATGGCTCCAAAGATGAAACTTCCCCAAAGAAGAAAGTCAATCCGTGAGCCTGAAGAAATTGTCCGAAAGAAAAGGCATGCTCAGTCTTCAACTGCTCCCACTCCAGCTTCAGTATTTGCTCAAGGTCCCTCTCAATCCTTCCCAAGCCCCAGTGTGAATCCTCTTTCTGATAGAAAAGTCGAAATCGGGAAGAATATAGATTTTCGGTTCTTTGAGAAAGAAGGTTTTACTTTTGCAAGTAAGATTAAAAACCAAGGATGGGATTTCTACTGCTCCCTTAAGGAAGTCACCTATGTTGACCTAGTTAGAGAATTCTACCAGAACCTACATTATGGAAATGGGTCAGTGACTTCAACAGTCAAGGGAATTGATATCTGCTTGGATTCTAGGATATTGGGAGAAATACTTCAGTTGCCTAGTGAAGGTTACTCTTATATGGAACTCCCAGTTAAAGAAGAGGGGATCAAAATTATTTTAGGAGAAACTTATTCAGGGAGTTTAAACAAATTGGAAGCAAAGGTTTTGTCCATTGAGATGAGGATCCTGCATCAGATGGTAACGAAGCTCTTCTTTCCTAGGAGTGGTAGACATGATTTACTTTCCAGCAGAGATGTATGTATCATGTTTCATGTCATCACTCAGACCCCCCTGAACCTCCCTGCACTTATGATAGAGGCCATGAGAGAGACTTTGAACAGATCCAAGGCACACTTGCCTTATGGTATGGCCCTTACTAGAGTATTTAGGAGGTTTGGAGTTAGCTGTGAGGGGGAGGCATCTACTAAACTCTCTCATGTGGACACTTTCAACCAACACACCCTACACCGAATGGGATTTACAAAGATTGATGGTGGTTGGATCAAGGGATCTGAGGAGAGAGCTGAGGAGAGAGCTGGGGAGAGAACTGAAGATAGAGCTGAAGAGAGAAATGAAGACAGAGCTGAAGAAGAAGGTCCATCATCTTCTATCCATGACTTCAGGGCAGCATCACCAAATATCTAGTTCATTGCTGATACAGAGGCTGGCCCTTCAGAGTTTACTAGGATACCCACACCAGTGTATCAACTAGAGAGCAGAGCACCTCAATCAGAGTTCAGACTGGCTGACGATCAGATCGAGCAGATATCACAGCGTGTGGCTTCTTTTCTATCTAGTCAGTGGAGCAGTACTACTTTTGCACCAAGAGCCACTTCTTCTGATCAGACCATGACTCCCCACATCTCCACTGTGTTTCAGATGATATCAGATCAGTCCATCCGGATTCAGCAGCTTGAGGACACCATCTGGAGACTGACTGGCAGAGTTCTTGACTTGCAGGGGCAAGTCCTTGCTTTGGCCCATCCTCAGCCACAGGAGTCCACTATTGAGATCACAGACCTCACTGCAGAGGCTGGCAGGCTCAGAGGAGCACTAGAAGGTGGATATGAGTTACTGAGGAAAGAGATCCGAGGATCGAGTGAGCATGCATCCACTCAGTTCACTGCTCTACTTCAGTCTGTTTCCAGAGCACTGAACGTACTTGATTCCATCAGACTCACCCTTTCTGTTCAGTCCTTAGCCTCTCAGCATTCTCAGCCACCCAGTTCATCTCACTCTCCTGCTCATGCCAGAGGCAGACGGGGTAGAGGACGCACTTCTGATCCATCAACTTCTCATCCCATATCTGATGACTCCGATCCATGACTTCTCATGATCATTACTAGATCCTAGGTGTTAGTGTCTTGTTCTAGGATCTGTATTTTGGGGCCATGTATTGACAATTAGCTGGTTGACTTTTATATTATGAACTATGTATTGAAACAATTATGGTTTTAATGAAATCATCTTTTACTTATATTTCTACCTTTTGTAATGATGTTGATCATATTTTGGTTATATATATTCTCTTTGTTGAAATATTGTCTTCTCTTTGTTGTTGTTTGCTGTTAATAATTGCTGTATTAAGGGGAAGCAAACATCTGTGATTAACTCTAAAGGGGGAGAAATTAAAGAATTTTTCAGAAAAAGGAGAAGTTAACCATGTTTGATGATGTCAAAAAGGGGGAGAAATTTGGTATCAGACAAAAATTAAACAAAAAGTCATCCAATTAAACAAAAAGCCATCCATCAAAAGCAAAACCATAAATTATGAGCAATTAAAGAAAAAGCAATCAAAACTACAAATTATGAGAAATTTGGTATCAGACAGGAATTAAACAAAAAGCCATCCATCAAAAGCAAAACCATAAATTATGAGCAATTAAAGAAAAAGCAATCAAAACTACAAATTATGAGAAATTAATGAATGAATTGAAAATTTAAAGAACAATATCAAAAATACAATACTAAGTACAATGCAAATAAGTAACTTTTAAATTACTTCTTTACATATGCTCTGATTTGCTTTAAAAATTTAAATATGCTCTGATATACTTCAAAATTCCAACTTGCTCTGATACATCTTTTGAAATTTTATTTACCTTGATACATCTTAAGAAATTTAACTTACTCTGATACATCTTAAAATTTTTTTTAACTTGCTCTGATACATTATAAAATTTGCTCTGATACATTGTAGAATTTTCTCTGATACATTGTAAAAGTTTCTCTGATACATTGTAAAATTTTTTTTTGATAAAATTATAAAATTATTTTTCTTGCTCTTATACATTGCAAAATTTATTTTTCTCTTGCTCTGATACATCTTAAACTCAAAATGATCTAATACACTTTTCAAATCAACTCTTAAACATGCTTTGGCACACATAATTATTTGATGTATCAAAAGCAATTAAAGCACATAATTATTTTTGCTCTGATGCTAAAACTAAAATCAAATGAAGAATGAGCAAATTTTTAAAATACAGCTTAATCTGATAACAAAAACAAGTTTTCCGCTCTAACACCAAAATCACATAATCCAATGAGCATATTTTCAAATCTTTAAGAAAATGGACAAACTATTTTTGTATATGACCATTTATATCACATGCCAAAAGAATCATACTCTTTTCAAGCATATACACCTATAATGCATTCTTTTGAAATTATTGTTTCACATAAATGCTTTTGTTCAAATATTTTGTCATCATCAAAAAGGGGGAGATTATTGCTCCTAGATTGATTTTGATGATTACAAAGCAGATTGAAGGGATACAAATAATTTTAAATTGAAAAAGTCCTTATGCTCTTCAAGGGCAAAATCATAATTTCACTAAAATTCTGATTTGATAGTATCATTTGGTAGAACAAATGATTAGTAATCTATTGGTAAAAATTTCATTGTGTTTGGACTTATATTTTTGAAGTTATGAAGGTTTGAAGTGCATGAGTCGACTTATGAGTCCACTCATGGCACTATGAGCTGATTGGCACGCAAAAATTTCTCATGGCACGCTGGATTTTTGGCTTGGCACAACCTGTGAGTCGACTCATGAGTCGACCCACAAGGCATGAGTCGACTCATGAGTCGACCTCTGCTGATTTGGGCCAAAAAATCCAGAAATCAAAGTTTCTGGCTAATGCAACAGAAGTCGACTCATGAGTCGACTCCTGAAGCATGAGTCGACTCATGAGTCGACCCCTGCGATGAAAAATGTCCGCAACGGCTAGTTTTTTGTCCGTTTTAATTGCCTTTTATGCTTCCTAAAAATGCTCTAACGGCTCTTTTTCTGCCTAATATGTTTTCTCTTGTTTCTTAAGGTTATAAAAGGTTTCAAATGGTGAAAGAAATAATAGAGATCAAACAAATATACAAGAGGATCCAAAATCTACACGAGAAAGCCTGAGATCAACGAAATATCCAAAAGAAAAAGAGAGAGGATCCACAATATACCAGAGAGATTGTGAAAGAGAAAAGCAAGAGCATTCAAAGAGAGGATTTTTCAAGCCTATTGTTCAACCTTGATCAAGAGATCTTTCAAAGCCTTCAAGAAGTCTTCAATCAAAGATCATCTTCTTCTCAAGCATTCATTCAAGCGTTCATCCACCTTGAAAAAAATTCAAAAAGGAGATTCTTCATTTGAGTAAAGTATTTTTATTGTTATATTCACTCATTTAAGGAGCTGTTATTGTATTAATTTGTGCTCTAAGCTATTTTACTCTTTGTGAGTATTTGTTCTTGTTTTTGGAGGATTTCCAAAACAAGGGAAGGTTGATCCGAACCTGAAATCGAAGTATTTTGGGTTGACTTATACCCGGGAAACAAGTAGACTAGCTTGGGATAGCTAGTATCGGAGTTTTTGACATTTGTATTCGGGTTGAATACAAGTATAGTGGATTAAAATTCCCAAGTAGGAGCTTGGGGAGTGGATGTAGGTGCAAGGTTGGCACCGAACCACTATAAATCCTTGTGTTTGTGGTGTGCTTTATTGTTTCTCTTTATTTCTTTATTATATCCTTGCATTCTTGCTTTAGGAAATTAATCTTGATTTAAAGTCTTTGTTCTCATTCATCATAAGTAATTAATTAAGCCTAAAATTTTTAGAAACCCAATTCACCCCCCCTCTTGGGTTGCATAGCTGGGCAACACCCCTTCCCGATGGGACGAGACGTCTGACGCCAGCATTACGTCCAACGCCTGCGGGACGTCCGACACGACGGGGCATCCGACGATGACATGACACCTGACGTCGATGGGACGGGATGTCTGACGTCTGACGCCAGCAAATCACTCGGCGTTTATGAGACGCCTGACACCGTATCAACCGACGGTACGGTCGGATCTTTGCATGTGACGAATCCACTCCTAGTCGCCCGAGATTGCTGCCCAAATAAAAGCATCCGCCAGCTCACCATCCGACTCAGGAGTGGAGGGGGGCAACTGTTGGGGAATACCCACCGACCGACCGACCGACTGACGGTCGGAGGGACCGACCGACCGACTTACGGTCGAAGGAACCGACCGACTGACCGACGGTCGAGGGGACCGACCGACCGACCGACTGACGGCCGGAGCGACCGACTGACGGGCGCCATCATCGGCCAATTGACGGCCCATCACCGACTGAGGATATGTCGGGCATACCCTTCCCGACCGACTGAACCCGGAGGTCTGATGGCCGACTCGCGTAAGACTCGCCGACCAACGGAGGAGCCCGACGCCACTCAGCTGGCCACCGACCTAGGGTCGGTCGACTCCTCTGATCGCCGTACAGCCGCCAGACCTTGTCAGTTCTGACAGCAACATGCGGCATGGCCATCTAGGGGCATTGTCCCGCCGAGGGCATTATCAACCCTGGTGATTTGACAGCCCCACGGCGACATGACACTTTCACAGCGACTCTGACAATCTACAGTGAGTTGACAATTCCTCACTTGTCTGTGCCATTAATGATGGCGCCATACCGTGCTCCACTATATAAATCGGGGAAGGCAACAGTGCAAGGGATCCGCTCCCCCCACTTCTCGACTCCAAAAACACAGGCTCGCACCTCTCTCCCTCTCTCCCTCGATTGAGCTCTCTATCTTCATTTCACTGTTGCCCAGTCTTCTCTCTGACTTGACCGTTGGAGGGTCCCCGCCGGAGCCGCCTCCGGTCAGTGTGGACTTCCTTTTTTGCAGGCGCTCATTTCCCGGCGATCAGGAGATGAGGAGATTGGCCGCAACAGCTCTCACTTTAGTATTTAGGAGGTTTGGAGTTAGCTTTGAGGGGGAGGCAGTAGCTCGGCTATCTCATTCTGATACTATCAACTGCCATACTTTGCACCGAATGGAATTTTCCAAAACAGATGGTGGTTGGACAAAAGGTGTGGAAGAGAGAGCTGAGGATAGAGCAGAGGAGGAAGGACCATCTTCACCCCTCCGTGATCACAGAGCAGCTTCACCAGATATCTAATTTATTTCTGATCACGAGACTGGTCCGTCAGAGTCTGCGAGGAGACATGCTTCAGTTCAGCAGCCGGACAGCAGAGCATATCCTTCAGAGATCAGATTGGCTGACGATCAGATAGAGATGATATCTCAGTATGTAGCTTCCATACTATCTCATCAGTTGGGTACTTCAGCTTTTGCTCAGGGATCGATATCTCATGATGTATCTGATCAGACACTGATCCCTCACGTCTTCACTATTTTTTAGATGATTTCTGATCAGTCAGTACGCATTGAGCAGCTTGAGGGTTGTGTATTGAGACTGATTGACAGAGTACTTGACTTGCAGGGACAAGTGTTAGCTCTAGCCCATCCACAGCCACATGAGGATATCACTGAGGTCTCAGACCTATCTGCGGAGGCAACCAGACTGTGAGGAGTCTTAAAGAGTGGCTTTGACTTTCTGAGGAGAGAGATTAGGGGCTCTAGTGAACATGCTTCAACTTAGTTCAATGCCCTGCTACAGTCTATTTCGAGAGCTTTGAACCTTCTGGACACCATCAGACTCTCACTCGTAGCACAGTCCTTTGCTTCTCAGCCTTCAGGATCTTCTAACCCCTCCACTTGTGCTGGCACCTCTACCCATGGCAGAGGCAGACGTGGTCGAGGTCGAGCTCATGGACATGATCCTTCATCTCCTCACCCCATCTCTGATTCATCAGACTTTGATCCGTCCAGCTATGATATCTATTAGATCCAGTGTAGTCTGTCCTTTCTTTAGTTTTTGTCTAGGATCTGTCTTGTGGGCTATGTAATGTAATGTTGATTGATTGACTCTTGGATAGTTTCTATCCATGTCTTTTGTACTCTAAGTTAACACTTATGTATTGAAACATCTATGTATTCAGTCATCTTTTGGATATATATATATATATATATATATATACTTTGACCTTCAATGAATATCTCTGAATTTGATCAAATTGAATTACTTTTAATTATGAGATTAGTGCTATGAAATACTTGAATAGCAATATCTTCTAAATAAGCAAATTAGTATACCTTTTACGTTGGCTATATTGAGGGAGAGTAAAACAATAAGCAATAGAAACAAACAATCAAAGAAGGAAGCTAAAGAAGTAAAGTTGTGGTATCAATTGATGAAATAGAGAGAATATGTCCTTTAAAAAGGGTAACAGAGAATCTCAATTGATGCTGTCAAAAAGGGAGAGTAAAGAACCAAAATCGAGATTGAGCAATAAGAGCAATAAAGATTGAACATTAAGCAAACATCCATAAATCAAGATTGCGAAATAAAAAAAATGAGCAATGAGTAAATTGATAAGCAAATGTCATATGCAAATGCCAAAGAATAAAAATCAGCTTTTTCTTTCTAGGCAAATGCACTTGTAAGCAAATTTTAAATTTATCTTTAAACTGTTTATGATGCATCTCATTCCAATACTTGGCTATAATACTCAAGTAATGCATCTTCATAAATTTGAAATTCATGTTCAATGCTTTATATACTTTTACTCAAGTATTTTGTCATCATCAAAAAGGGAGAGATTGTTGCTCCTTGAATTGATTTTGATGATTATAAAATATTTGAGGGGATTACTAATGATTTTGGCTTGAAAAAAGATGTATTGCATTTCAGGGGCAAAATCATAATTTTATCAAGACCTGATTCAGAAGTCTTAAGAGCAAGAATAAAAGACGTGCAATCTATTGGAGAAAATTTCAATATTTTTGGAAGTATATTTTGTAAGAAAATCAGGTTTCTATTTTTGAGTCGATCCCGTGAGTCGACTCATGGCTTAAAGAGCTGAACGACATGCAAAAATTTTGGCTGGCACACTCTGTGAGTCGACCCCATGGGTCGACCCCTTGGCATGAATCGACCCTATGAGTCGACCTCTGCTGCTCTGCAGGCCAAAATTACAGAACAGTTATTTTCTGCTCTTTTCCACAGAGGTCGACCCCATGAGTCGACCCATGAGCATGAGTCGACCCTATGAGTCGACCCATGTGACGAAAAAATTCCACAATGGTTAGTTTTTAACCTGTTTCAATTATATTTAATGCTCATTTAATGTGCTCTAACAGCTCTATTTCAGCCCAGATTACTCTCCACCATTATTTGAAGTTATATAAAGGGACTTAAAGGAGGGAATAAGAAAAGAAGTGATTTTGAAAAAGGTTCTTCAAGCATTCTTGTCAACCTTAAGCAAGAGCCCACTTAAAGAGTTCAAGAAGCTTTTAATTCAAGTTCACCAACTCCTCAAAAGCTCATTCAAGTCTCCAACCACCTTGAGAAAATCAGGAAGAGCTTCCTTCTAATTGAGTAAAGTGTATTTAAAGCTTCATTCACTCATTAAAGGAGCTTCATCTGTATTTCTGTGCAATTAACTGTAATACTCTTTTTTAAGTTATTGTTTTTGTTTTGGAAGGGTTTCAAAATGTGGGAAGGTTGATCTGAACCTTGAATCAGATTGTATTGGGTTGGCTTGTACCCAAAAAATAAATGGTCTAGCTTGGGATAGCTAGAGTCGGAGGTTCCGACGAGTGTATTCAGATTGAATACAGTTTAGTGGATTGAAATTCTCAAGTAGGAACTTGGGGAGTGGATGTAGGTACAAGGTGGGCACCGAACCACTATAAATCCTCTTGTTTGTGTTGTGCTTAATTGCTCTCCTTTCAAACTTCTTTATTCTCTTGCATTCTAGCATCCAACTATTATCCTTGCATAAATTATACTCTCTATTCTTATCTTGCTCATTGTTAAATAATCTTCATAGTTGTAAGTTAAGTTTAAATTTTTAAAAATCCAATTCACCCCTCCTCTTGGGTTGCATAGCTGGGCAACAACTTCTATGCAGGGTCTTGAGGAGAGCAGGAGGCTGAGGGATGGGGAGATGATCCTACACATCGAAAATAGAGCAAGAGTTGCTACTGTGGCCGTGGGAACCTACCCTCTGCGATTACCGTTAGGATTAGATTTAGTTTTAAGAGACTGTTATTATGTACCTGCAGCAAGCAGGAATTTGATTTCTGTTTCATGTTTAGCACAAGAAAGCTATGTGATTAGTTTTCATAAGGACCATTATAATATTTTTTATGAAAATAATAAAGATGCAAATAGTTTTGTCATTAACAGTCTCTATCAGTTACATGTTGATGTATCTGTATTTAATATCGAGCAAAATGTGAATGCCATAGGAATTAAAAGGCCTAGAGATAGTCTAAATAATAGGTATCTGTGGCTCCTAAGGCTAGGTCATATAGCGGAAGACAGGGTTAAGAAATTGGAGAAATTCGGACTATTGAGTTCGTTGACTTCTGAGTCATATCCAGTTTGTGCATCATGCTTTCAAGGTAAAATGACCAAGCTTCCTTTTGTGGGACATGGGGAAAGGTTCACAGACCTACTTGCCCTAGTACATACGGATGTGTGTGGCCCATTTGAAGTGCCGGCTAGAGACAACTACGTCTACTTCATTACCTTTACCAATGATATGTCTAGGTACGGGTATGTGTTTCTAATGAAACACAAGTCTGAAGCTTTTGAAAGGTTCAAAGAATTCAGACATGAGGTAGAAAAATAAACAGGAAAGCCCATTAAGGTTTTTCGATCAGATCGAGGAGGTAAATACCTTAGTCGGGAGTTCCTAGACTATCTTAAGGACAATGGTATAGTCTCTCAATGGACTCTACCTGGAACGCCTCAACTCAACGGAGTTTCAGAATGGAGAAATCGGACCCTATTAGATATGGTCCGTTCCATGATGAGCTTCACGGATTTCTCTGAATTTCTTTGAGGATATTGTCTCATGACAGCAATTTATGTATTGAATAGAGTTCCCTCTAAAATCGTTCCTATCACACTGTATGAGATATGGCATGGTAAGAAGCCAAGTCTGAATCATCTCAGAATTTGGGGTTGTCCGGATCATGTCAAGAGACAGCAGACGGACAAGTTAGAGTTCAGGTCTTTTAGAGCTCGGTTCATAGCATATCCTAAAGAGTCATTAGAATACTATTTTTATATTTCGGAAGACCACAATGTGATTGTGAGTCAAAATACTATTTTTCTTGAAAAATAGTTTATTCAAGATGGTGGCATCGGAAGAATAATTAAGCTCAAGGAGAATGTCTCACAAGAGCAATGAGCTAAAGAACCTGAGGAACCAAATCAATCAGAACCAGTCCTAACACAACCTCTTCCACCTCATAGATCGACTAGGGTTTTTCGTCCTTCTGAAAGGTACTTAGGTACCATACAAGAGGATGTAGAGGAAATATTTCTCACGAGAAATGAGGTTCATGGTTATGATCCCAAGATCTATGACGAGACGATATCAGATATCGACTCTGAGAAATGGTTAGAGGCAATGAGATTAGAAATTGACTCGATGCACTCAAACCAAGTCTGGACCTTGGTAAATCCACTTGAAGGTATTGTACCTATTGGGTGTAAATAGATTTTCAAGAGAAAGATAGGTGCAGATGGGAATGTGGAGACATTCAAGGCTAGGCTCATAGCGAAAGGTTATAGTCAGTGGGAAGGCATTGACTATCAGGATATCTTCTCGCCCGTAGCCATGCTAAAATCCATCCACACATTGTTTACTGTTGTAGCCTATTTCGATTATGAAATATGGTAGATGGACGTAAAAATGGCATTCTTAAATGGACATCTTGAGAAAGATATCTAAATGGAGCAGCCACTTGGTTTCACATCCAGTGATGATGATCACAAGGTCTGCAAGCTGCAAAGATCCATTTATGGACTTAAGCAAGCATCTTGAAATTGGAATACTCATTTCAATGATGTGATCAAAATGTTTGGTTTCATCAAGAACGAGGAGGAACCATGTGTGTTCAAAAAGGTCAGTGGGAGTGCAGTTGTCTTCCTCGTATTGTACGTAGATGACATCCTCCTAATTGGGAATGACATTCCCATGTTGACCTCAGTCAAAGTATGGTTGTCTAAGGAGTTCTCTATGAAAGATCTAGGAGATGCATCCTTTATACTGGGTATTAAGGTCTATAAAGATAGACCAAATAGGATGCTGGGACTTTCACAGAAGATGTATATAGTGGAGTTGCTAAAAAGGTTTAGCATGAAAAACTCTAAAAGTGGTTTAGTACCTTTTAGATATGGCATTCATCTCTCCAAGAAGATGTGCCCTAGCATACCTGAGGAGATTGAACGCATGAGCAAAAACCCTTATGCTTCGGTAATAGGGAGCCTTATGTATGCCATGCTATGTACACGACCTGATATAGCCCATGCTATGAGTGTCACAAGCAGATATCAGTCGAATCCAAGCGAAGAGCACTAGACTTCTGTGAAATGTATCCTTAAGTATTTGAGAAGGACTAAGGATATGTTTCTAGTCTTTGGGAATGGAGAACTCCAGATTTAGGGATATACAGACGCAGACTTTATGTCTGATATAGATGATCGAAAGTCAACATCTAGAAGTCTGTTCATTTACAATGGTGGTGCAGTCAGCTGGAAGAGTTTCAAGCAGATGGTGATTGTTGATTCCACCATGGAGGCAGAGTATATTGCTGCATCAGAAGCTGCGAAGGAGGCATTCTGGTACAAGAAGTTTGCCGCAGAGCTTGGAGTGATGTCATCGGATGCCATACCTCTTTACTGCGATAATAATGGCACCATAGCCCTAGCTAAGGAGCCAAGGTCTCACCAGAAGTCCAAGCACATCGAACGATGATTCCATTTGATCCGTGATTACCTCGAAAAGGGTTATGTCGAGGTCAAGAGTGTCGACTCCATAGACAATGTGGCAGACCCGCTGACAAAGCCATTAGGCTAGCAAAAGATCGAAGCCCACCTTGAGAAGATGGGACTTAGATATGTATCCAATTGGCATTAGGTCAAGTGGGAGTTTGTTAGATGTGTGCCCTAGATGCCAGATTGGCTAACACATTCCTGTACAAATCTAAAGGACAAATTTATAATTTTGATTATAAATCAATAAATGGGTTATTCTTCTATCATATTGTGTATATTCTGTCTGTGATACATCCTTTGAGTTAGTAGGAATGTCAATTTATATTTTCAAGAGTTAAAAATTTAAGGTATGAATTTACATAACTAACTCATAAACAACTCCTGACCATAGGATCATTATGAGGATGCTGATTGATCCGAAAGGTTGGTGTACGATCGCTTTCTTAGGGTAGATGTGTCTTGAGTCTACGGTGTGGAGACACCAAAGCGAGAGTACAGATATTCGTTGAAAATAAGAGTACTGAGCGTGACCACCTCGAGCAGTCATAAGGAAGTCTACCTTCTCGTCGATGACTAGCTCGATGCTGCAGTTGTGTGCCTAGTTCTTTGACCTGAGGTGCATCGACAGTTCACCTTGAGTGTGTTATAGTTTGACTACACCATAACTCGATCTCCTAGCCATTCGAAATCCTGAGGTGTATGTTGGCTGTAGCATATTCATTATAGAAACTAGGTCTCACCAAGATGGGATCTATCAACCTCGGTAGATGAAAGGAGTAGTCCAGTGATGATCGAAAGATCGAGTCCTTAAGCCCATGGCCATGGCAGAGTGAAATAATGGAAAAAGAATTTTCCATTGGGGTTTCACATCAGACTCAGATCGATCGATTGATTCATATGACTGATGTTGGGTTTTATGAGTTCACCTTAACCCTAATTCAGTCGGGACTCATGATAGAGGAACTCAATCACACAGATAGCTGCACTGAGAGGTTCATCTTCAATTCTGATGGATTGCCACCACATACTGCTAGGTGTCACTGGTAGATTTTGGG
Organism: Elaeis guineensis; assembly: GCF_000442705.2. NCBI lineage: Eukaryota > Viridiplantae > Streptophyta > Magnoliopsida > Arecales > Arecaceae > Elaeis > Elaeis guineensis. The sequence goes on along the minus strand of NC_026004.2, from coordinate 76,608,845 downwards.
AGCAATTAGAATGATATTGATGATCGATCATTCTAATTGTCTGAATCAGAAGAGTTCTGGTCCATCGAAAGGAGTTTCGATGATGTCGATGATGAGATCATGACATGTCCCATTATCATACAGAATTGAACCTAACTGGGTCACACAAATAAGGGTTAGGGTCTGGATGTCATCAATTAGGCTAACCTAATTGATTTGGATAAGATCCAATTAGGTTCAAGAAAATCGTGCTAGCACATGATTGAGCCTAACTTTCTCTTCGTGTAATCTTTTCTGTCTCTACTAAGCCAAATATGATTTGACTCATCCAGAGAACCTTGGAAAGGTTTCTCTTAGTCTAAATAAAGCTTGTCCAGCTTAGAAAAGGCTTGTCTTAATTCATGAGATGAATTTAAGACAAGCACCTGCTAATTCCTGTCACCTGCCAATTTTATTTTAGGATATTTGTCAAAAGTTGACATATGGGTCTTAAATTGAAGGCCACTTGGCAAGAGCTTATTGGAAAATTTTTGTGGAGCCAAACTACATCAAATTGGGTGCCATAATTAGATTATAGCGCGAGCCCAATTGGATTAAGTGGGCACCCCAAGTGGATAAGGTTGGAGAGTCTTGATAAGATTGGACTCTTTGGTGCCAACCTCTCTTTGTTTTTATCCAGTGTTGGCACCAATTTTGAGATAGAGGCTTGGGTTCTTATCTGATGTGATCAGATGACATCAAGCAACCAATCAAATTTTTTTCAAAATTTATTGGAATTTTTTGATTGGTTGAATGATGTGGCACTACGCAGCATACAGGGTCTATATAAACCCTTCTGCGCCTAGGGTTTTAGTAGGAAGTTGTTTTATGCACCAAACCTAATAGCTGCCACCCCCTCCCTTCTCCATGTCCTCCCTGCTCTCCTATCTCCCCTCTTCATGTCCAAGGAGTTGGACGTTCATTTGGTGCAAGGAAAAGGCATGGTGACGCCTGGAACAGGAAGGCTGCAGGACATCTTCGACAGGCTGCTGCTCCAACTTCAGAAGGAGTTCTGAAGTACTTTCAAATCAGATAGAGATCTGATTTTTGGAGTGTAGATTCATGAGGAGAAGATGTTTCAGGTCCTACCTGAGTGGATACTGATAGAGAAAAGGCACTTGCGTGGCTACATCAGAACCTCTGGCTGTGCTGAGATCATCTACAAGGTAATCAGATTACCCTTAAGGTATGTTTATATTTATCATAATTTTAGATTTAATTTTAGATTTTAAATATCAGATAATAAAATTAGATTTAATAGACATTAGATTTAAAATAGTGTAGGATAAAATTTTTAAATTATTCCATCCCAGATTTGATGAAATCTGGAAGATCCTACAAAGAAAAAAAGTGGTTTTTCCTTCATTAACATGGGATGTGGTGCCCCAATTTGGGCTACTTCCAGGTGATAAGACCTGACCCAAATGTTTACCAAATTGAGCTAGCTAATTAGCAAGGGATGGGATCAAATTGATCTCCAAAGGAGCAAGGATTTCCATATGTGCTAGCATGCTTACCGAAATCCTAATTGAATCCAAAATTCCAATCAACCTTTTTCAAAAGAATCTTTGGCTAATTTTTATATGTGTATGACCCATTGGATTTCACATCTAGCTGATAGTAGGTCTGGATATAAGTTGATCAAATTTGATTAGATTTCAATCTAATTGATTTAGGTCCAATCGAGCTAACCCGAGCTTAATAATTAAAATTATTTCTAATTGGCAATCGAATTAAACTCTTTAATTCAGTCAAAAATCTATAAGTCAAGATTGACATCTAGCAACATATCATGACTATCCAAAAGATGTAAAATTTAGTGAAAATATTAAATCTACCCTTCAGTGGTAAATTACCGTGCAATTCAATCCTTCGATCATCTTTGCACCCTGAATATGTTCATGAGTATGTAATCATATCAAACTCAAACACATATTCATATCGATTCTCAATTAATCAATGATGACTCCAATAAAGAAGCTTAGAAACTCTTTCTAGTCTCCTTTCTGCTTTTGGCCAAAAGACTTTTCTCGAATCATCTAAGATTGAGAATACACAGGATGCGATCTCCTCTTATTAGGAGTGATTGATTCCATGTTGACCTTCCCACAACCTCCATACACACTCCACCATATCCAGAACATCCCGTACATATCTTAATGCCATACCTGGATATGAACCAAAATATAAATTTATGTGCACAAGATTACATGGTGGTCTCAGGTCTAAGGATTACTTGCACAACTCCCACTTAGAGAACCATCTTTGACATGCAAATAAGGCTTCTATAAGATATTCTCTTTCATCGAGTCAATTCAGTGGACTCATTTCTCAAATGAGCACTCACATCCTTGTATTAGTGTTTCACACAAATGGCTAGTGAGATCTACCATCTTCTCTATTGAGCATACATAGGATGTACTAGTCTATCCAGAATATTGATCTCCGACTCAAGCTCCTACGACCAAAAATATTTAATATTAAGATTTTAAGACTTTAGGTCTCACTAGCATGATCAATTCATGTCTCCTAAAATCATTATCCTAATTTTTGGGGTTCATCATAATCTTAGACATAATAAGATGCAGGTAATATGATGAATCAATACCTCAAATAATAATAAATGTCATTTCATGAGTTGGAAAATTATAAAAAAAGTCTCATCGCAAAATATTTGCGATTGGCTTATAGGATACTTTTCTTTCAATCTACCACTTGCACTAAAGCCAATCACCTTTGTATCTCATACAATCATGATGATAATCATATAGCTGCTGTGGTATGGCCTTAGTGAATGGGTCTGCTGTATTGTTCTTTCTGTCTACTCGTTTCAGAATAATATCTTGTCTCTAACGAGATGAAAATGTCTGAGGATGTGCTTGGATCTATAATGAGAACTAGGTTCCTTATCTTGAATAACGGCTCCAGTGTTATTACTCTAGAGTAACATCGATCCTTCAATCTTAGGAACGACTCATAAATCCATTATGAGTTTCTTCATCCAGACAGCTTCCTTAATGGCTTCACTAGAAGCAACATACTCTGACTCAGTAGTTGAGTCAGCTACTATCTACTGCTTGGAACTCTTCCAACTCACTACCCCATCATTCAGGATAAACACATACCCTGATATTGACTTGCTATCATCTGCTTTTCAATGATCCTTCCTTGGATCAGTCTGAAATCTACTAGCTATGCCCAAAGCATAAGCTACATCAGACTTGGTATATAGTATGGCATACATAATTGATCCCACAGCTGAAGCATAAGAGATTTCATTCATCATTTTCCTTTCTTCTGGTGTCTTAGGATACATTCTCTTAGAGAGACGTATACCATGACTTGTAGGTAGGTAACCTTTTACTTACCTCCATATTAAATCTCTTTAATATGAGATCTATATACTGTGATTGAGATAAGCTCAACATCCTTTTAGATTTATCTCTATAGATCTTTATATCCAGTATATAGGATGCTTCACCCAAGTTATTCATGAAAAACTTATTCGATAGCTAAGTCTTGACCGATTGCATCATTGGGATATCATTCCCAATGAGCAGTATGTCACCAACATACACAACCAAGAAGATAATAACACTCCTACTTGTCTTCTTGTATACACATGGTTCATCCGTATTTTTGATAAAGCCAATCTCTTTGACTGTCATATCAAATTGAATGTTCCAGCTCCTCGAAACCTGCTTCGATCTATAGATGGATCTCATTAGCTTGCATACTTGATTTGCTCTCCCACTTGAGACAAATCCCTCTGGCAGAGTCATATAGACCTCTTCTTCTAGATTACTATTAAGAAAAATGATCTTGACATCTATCTGTCAGATTTCATAATCATAGTATGCTGCTATTACAAGCAAAAATCGGACGGACTTGAGCATAGCCACTGGTAAGAAGGTTTCATCATAGTCAATTCCTTACCTTTGACTGAAACCCTTCGCCACTAACTTAGCTTTATAGGTTTCTACTTGGCCATCTACTTTGATCTTTCTTTTGAAGACCCACTTGCACCCTATATTGGGGTCACACCCTCAGGTGCATCAACCAAAGTCTACACTTGGTTAGTATTCATCAAGTCCATCTCAGATTTTATAGCTTCCAGCTATCTGTCTGAGTCCCTACTCATGACAGCTTCCGAATAGGTCAGTGGATCAACATCCTGAGTGATGTTGATAGAATTGTTATTCTCAATGATAAAATTATATCTCAGAGATGCTTGACGCACTCTATCTGACCTTCGGAGAGGAGGTGTGTATAGTAGATGTACCTCATCCTTGGGTACTTTTGATTGAGGATCTTCTTGTGGTCCAACCATTGGTACTTCTGGATCAATTTGTAGATCATGAACTTTCATAAATTCAATATTCCTCCCACTGCCTCCTTCTTAGATAAATTCATGTTTTAAGAAAGTGGCGTGCCTACTAACAAACACCTTTTGTTCAGTAGGGTGGTTGAAATAATATCCATTAATTTCATTAAGATACTCTACAAACCTACACTTGTCTGATCTAGCATTAAGCTTATGTCCAAAAATATTTTTGACATAAATAGAATAGCCCAAAGTCTTAAGATGTTTAAGATTAGGCTTTCTTCCATTCCATATCTCATATGGAGTGCTTGCAACAGACTTTGAAGGCATTCTGTTTAATATATATGTGACAGTCTCTAAGGCATTATCCCTAGAAAGATATTGGGAGATCGATGAAGCATATCATAGACCGTACCATATCTATTAAAGTGCGATTCCTCCTTTCTGCTACACCATTTAACTGAGGTGTATAAGGAGGGGTCCATTCAGAGAGAATATCTTTACTTTTAAGATGATCAAGAAATTCACTGGATAAGTACTCTCCTCTTCGATCAGATAGAAGAACTTTGATACTTTTTTTAATTTGTTTCTCGACCATTCCTTGATACTCCTTGAACTTATCAAAAGCTTTGAATTTATATTTCATAAGATACACATATCCGAACCTTAATAAATTATCTGTAAAGGTAATAAAATAGGAGTATCTTCTTCTGACCTGAGTTGTTATCAATCCATATACATCTATATGTACTAGAGCTAACAACTTACTTATCCTCTCTCCATATTAAGAAAATGGAGTCTTGATCATCTTACCCATGAGACAAGATTTATAAGTCCCCAATGATTCATAATCATTTAGATCAAAGAATTCTTCTTTGTATAACTTATTTATCCTTGACTCACTAATATGACCAAGGTGACAATGCCAGAGATATGTGACATTTACATTTTCTCTTTTTTTTTTCATATTTTTTTAATATAAAAAATATTTTTATTGAGTACAAAAATTAAAAGATTGTTATCAATATAACCACTGCCATAAAATTTATTGAAAAAAAATAGAGCATCCATTTTCCATTAGCCTTATTTCATAACCTTATTTTAATAGCAAAGGTATAGAAATAATATTTCTAATGACCTTTGGCATGTAATAACAGTCTTTTAATTCTAAAATTTTATTCGAAGGTAAATCAAGCATATAGATTCCCACAGTCTTTGCGCTAATAGACTCTCCACTTGCGCTATAAAGCATTAGGTCACCTCTTTTCAGACCTTTGATATTCTATAGTCGCTGTAATGAATTACAAATGTGCGATCCACAGATGGTATCCAATATCCAAATATCAGAATCTGAATCATTCAATGAAAAATAGGTCTGTATCATATACATATCTTTTGGGGTTACACTTGCACCCTACTTCAATCTTACAAGATTATTCTTGTAATCATACTCTCAATTTTTAAATTTATCACAAATAATACCCATATGGATATCATTATCTTCTCATTATTACTGACCAAACTAGGATAAAAAATATCCAGAATATCGAAGTTCTTTTTTGATATAAATCTAATTTGTAAGTTCCTCAACCAATCCATATAGTTGGATCGGTCAACATAGTTTTATCTATGATATCAAGGGGTGAAAATAAAGAAATCATAATGTAGACTTAAATCTACATAAAAATAATAGTATAAGCAGATAACTCATATTTGACATGCATAACTAGATGAGGACTTTTAAAACTAGTTATGTCTTTCATTATTTTATTAGATACCATAGCCCTCTCCTATGGTAAATGAGATATATTTTATATTTATCTTAGTGAGATTGAGACCCTAATTCCTCATAACGATCTTGTTTTAACACAACAAATCCTTATGAGTTCATAGGTAGGAAATTCTTTCCATTTACATCTCATTCAATTCTCAATATTTTATCTTGGTCTTTAAAATATTATTAGCCTTGTGTTAACACAACAAGCTATAATATTTTAGTTAAGTATGACCCTTCATTTCAATACAGTCAAAATCGAATATAATTGCCCTTGTGTTAGCACAACAAAGTAGGATATCCAAAATTACCGTAAGCATCTTTTATGTATCAGGATTATATTATATCAATCTTTATGATAAGCCTTATGGTAACACAATAAACTAGCCATAGTTCATGATATAACATTAATCTAGCATGAAGAAAGGCCCTTAGTAGTGTTTAAAATACTAAGCTACCTTCATTCAAGATTCGAACGAATCTAATTGGCCAGAGAAGTGTTAAGATTAGTGGGGGTCCCCCCATTGCTTTTCTTAGACATTAATAAAATTGGCCAGGCCAGCAATAGAACCAATTAAATAACCACCGTACTTGAAATACTCCTTAGACACCAATTAATTAATCGATTCAAGAAAATAGGTCAGCTTCTGGTTCATAATACTATGACTTAATATGATTTTTATGAGGACTTTAACGATCTCAAAGACATCCTAATTCAATCTATCACAATGATGCACTATAATAGTTGTATCTTAATAATCATAACAACTAATCATAGCATCTTATCATATCTCTAAGATATAGAAGCATAATCATATAATATGATTATTGTTGGGAATAGTATCCCAAAGTCAATCGTCAGCCTGTTGATGGTTGTGCTCCTTTTGTATTAGTACATGAATTATAAATAAATAAAAGTTATTTTGGTATTTTTTCATCATAAATGTTTCATCTTCTAATGAACTCCTGTGTTGTGGTGAAGTCCTTAGGACTATTTAGACTCGACAAAGGAGGATTTGTCGCTTAGTCCTTAAACATGTTCGCGACCAAATGATACGTTGTTACCAAGGACGACAATGTTTATCAAGCATAGGTCATTGTGTGCCATATGGATTGGTTGTCCTCATAACCAAAGAGTGTGGAGACACTCCTATGGCATACAGGTGAGATGTAATGGTACATCTGCATTGAACGTGACCAACTCCAGAGCTATTTCTGCTGTCAAGATTTGCTCCGATGGGATATGGGTATAAATGTCCCTCCGACCTGAGACCGTCACGGTGACTTGCAAGCAACTCACTGCACTTAGGCACTGGACTACCTGAATTTCTAATTCAATGATGGAAGACTGCTGGGTGTAGTCAAGTACTTGACTTGTCGGTGCATGTGTCAAGATGGGATTGACCACTCCAGTTTAGGAGCTGTGTACAGTCGTGTTTCAATTTAGCAAAATCTTGGCTAGGGTAGTCCTAGTGAGGAGTCACAGGACTAATTGAGTTGAGCATGATTCGGATGATATCATCAGGGTTGACAGTTTAACCCTGAGTCGTCCTAAACACAGGGGTCAAAAGGGATAAATTATATGGTAACCATATTCACGTAGGTTCTGAATGTTGCGATTGCGATTATTCGACCTATCCGATCATCGGGTACCATTGCTAGATGGTCACTTTGATTAGTACAGGAATTGGTTCCTGTGCTACCGGCTTAGGTTCGAATCTGCGGGCTCACACACATTAGTGGTTCCTTTCGGATCAGATGGCTGATTATGAGTCTTATGTGTCTGGGACTCTATGATTGAGAATTAGGATTCTCTGATCATGAGTTCCACATATTTTGGGTACCGAGGTCAAAATTTTGAATTTTAAATTTTGAATTTGAAATTTGAACTCTTTGATCAGGGTTTCATATCGATGGTCTCTGATGCCTGATTGCCCATCAGATTTGGACTCAATATTTATGAGAGGTTTAATTAGTGATTTGATCGCTAATTAACTCAATTTGATTGAGTAATTATTTTTGGATCAAGTCCAATTGAATTGGATTCAGTTTGGATTGACCCGATTAGGTTAAATGTTGACCTAATCGCTAAGATGGTTTAGTCCCTGATTTGATCAGGGGTTAGGTTTAGTTAATTTTTGATTTGATTAGGATTTTATTGAGCCTAATTAAGCCTAATTAAGTTGGATTTAATTTATTCTAATTGTTCTTAACCTATTTAGATTAGGTTGGCTCAATTAGGTTCAAACCACCTTGACTTTTCTCCCCGCGCCACCTCACTTCTTCTGTGCATATTTAAATTCATGAGAAGCAAGTTCTCATGAATTTTCTCCATGCAGAAGCCATCCCATGCCCACCCTTGTGCGCCAAATATCTGGATAAAAATAAGTTGGTTGGCCATTCAAATTCAAAAGAAAGTTTGAATTTGAATGAGCAACCAACTAATCCATGCGCCATGGTCTTATCTTGTGTGCCCCATATTTTATACGAAAAAATGTTTCTCGTGTAAACTCTCCACACACAAATCAACTCATGCCCCTTCTCTTCTCACACACAAGTGGATAGGGATGAGTTGGTTTTGCATTTGAATTCAAATTTGATTTGAATTCAAATGTGTAACCACTTATCTTTATCCTCTCACGCGGATAAGACACGTTCGATGTTGTTTTAAAAAGAGGAGAAAGGTGGGACATGCGTAAAAATTTTAGGAGAGAAACTTTGGGGTGTGAGGAAAGTTTGTGCACAAGGTGAAGGTCCAAAACCTTCTAAGAGAAAAAGAAAGAAAAGAAAGAAAATTGAGCGCAGGGTTTCTAGTGCGTACCCTAGGGTTTGGGAAGTGAGATTGGTGTGCCATGAGTGTCGTGAGTCCACCAAATTTCAGAGAGAGATCCATCAACCTCTCAAGCAATCGTGCAAATGATCCAGAGTATCTGAGGAGTCGGCACACATTGATCGAAGGAGTTCGATCAATATCTGCCATCAAAAGGGTGAAATCACGAACTAGCATTCGTGAGGAGCTGATCAGACGGGAGCTTCGTGTGGATGATCCACAGAGGCCAGATATTTGTGTGGCTGCAATGTGATGATCAGAGTCCCCCGACGGTGATCAGATTACGGTGATCGACTACCCACAAAAGGTGATGTGTTCTGAACACAGTACTGTAAAAGATTTACTGATTCAAATTTGAATTTCAAATTTAAATGCATGCTGTTGTATCATATTTAGATCCTAGTGTAGGATTAATTAGTATTAATTAATGAGATTAATTAATAATTTCACTGTAAAATAGTAATTTTGAAAAAGTTTTAAAATTACCATTTTGCCCCTGTACTAAATTTTTGCTACAAATGGTATCAGAGCATGGTTCTAGAATATGATATACATATGCATGCATAGATTAAGGTGTAATCTATAAGTTTAAATTTGAAATTTAAAATTCAAAATTCAAAAAAATTTGAAATTTGAAATTTGTTAGAAGTTTCAAATTTGAAATTCAAAATTTGAAATTTGAAATTTGGTTGAAATCTTAAATTTGAAATTTGAAATTTGAAATTCAAAATTTGAAATTTGAAATTCAAAATTTAAAATTTAAAATTCAAAGATTGGAAATTCAAATTTTGAAATTTGGTTGAAATCTCAAATTTAAAATTTAAAATTTGAAATTTGAAATTTGAAATTCAAAATTTAAATTTTGAAATTGGTATATTTAGATATACTTGATCCAAGTAGCAAGTAATCTAATTGGATTGGTTGCCATGGCCGTCCGGTCATAGGAGAAAAGTAGGGTTTAAAGGCCCTCTCTTCCTATTCGATGGGGTCTCCTATGGCGGTAGGGGTGCCGATGCAATTATATCCCATGTCGATGAAGCAGTGAAAGGACTTAATTATAAAATTTATCATGAATGTGTTAGATTAGATCTAAAAAAAAATTTATGATTTATTTTAAGTTATTTTCTATTATGAAATGAGCAATAGGATTGTTGTTTATGAATTGTGCTGACCCATTTGTGAAATGAGTCAACACATTTGGTGAACAAAAAATAAAATCTTTCAAAATTTAAAAATTATTTTCGAAATGCCAAACCCTGACCCATCAGCCCAAGTACTTAATTAAAAGAATTAAGTGTTGTCTAGTAGGTCTAGAATTGTGAATTAAGACCTAAGACAATTGCATAAACTTGTGGGTCAATGGGTTAGATGAATTAGGTCCATAATTGGGTTAGACCTAAGGTTAGCTTAAAAAATGGACTAAGTGGAGTAATTGGTCAAATCTAATCAAAAGTTGAATTAGATTAGGTCAAGGATACTCTAGACTCAACTTCAATAGTTGTAGTTGAATGGGTCCATGTCTTTAACTAGACCAAGATGGACTTAATTCATGGCTATGCGGTGGAGCCCTATTTACTAAGTTGATCAAAATTAAAACTAATGAACCGGTTGGTGTCTAAGGTAAGTTCGGCAGTTTTGACCAGTGGTTCTTAAGCGGAAGCTACTCGCATTGATTCGATCATTGACGAGTTAATGACAAATCCCCACCACTGATCTCACTTACCTGGCCAATCTGGTAAGTTAGATTTTGATTAGATCACTTGGTGATTAGAGCTCACCCATGTCATTAGGTAAATCAGTGTGACTGATTTAGGTGCTCCTAATGCCAGCTTTAATTAAATCTTTTTTAATCTGACTTGGTGAAGTCAGTGGGAGGATTGAAATTGGCTGGATGATTTCTTCTCTACTATTCTTTAATAAAATCTTCAAAATTATTAGGTCCCTAAAATGATTAAGTTATAATGATAACTAAGTCATAGCCTCCCATTAAGTGAATGATAATGAGTCCATTAGTTCAATGATCATTGGAGGCCCAAAGGCCTGGTGCTCATTGGCTAATGAAATTATTATTCATAATATGATAATTTGATTGAGTCTTTCTGATGGTGGTTAGGTTGGCCGGCCAAAGTCGGGCCTGATCATTTATTGGTTCGATTCACTAAATTAAGTCATGTTAATGGTTGGACCTAACCAGATCTTTTCAGTGGAGGCCAAAGCCTACTGATTAGGTTCTGGGGCAAAATCAATTACTAGAAATTGTTTAGAGAAACAACTGGTTAAGAACCTACCCATAGATGCACATGGGTTGACCAACCAAAGTTGGGCTCGTGTGTAGTCTGTGTGGATTCTAGTACCCATTAAGGAATTAAAGTAATTCTTCGAATTGGAGGATGAGGCTACCAGTTCGTAAAAATATTGAGAAAAACTTTAGGCTAAAGTCCAAGTCTTTAGTATTAATTTATGTACTAATAGAGGTCTCATTTTTCTTTATGCAGCTATGGCCACTACCCTATCGCTCTGGTCATTATTAGATAATGACAAGCTCAGGGGACCCAATTTCGATAGCTGGTATCGAAAATTGAAAATTATCCTTGAGCATGAGCAGATCCTTTATGTAGTAACGGATCCGGCACCTGAGGAGCCAGCTCCGAACGCTAGTAAGGCGATCCGAGATACTTACTTGAAGTGGCTCAATGACCGCACCACCATTCGATGTATTATGCTGGCAGCAATGAATGACGAGTTCAGCTGAAGGTTTGAGAACGCCCAGCCACAGGAGATGCTTCAAATGTTGAACGACTCCTTTGGCACGCCTGACGATGTTGAAAGGCACAAAACTAGTTGTGCCATTTTCAATGCTCGGATGAGGGATGGGGCCTCAGTCACTGATCATGTACTGTACATGATCGAGATGATTGAGCACCTAAGCAAATTGGGCTTTCCTCTACACGAGCAACTCGGTAAGGATGCGATCCTTAATTCCTTGCCCAAGTCCTTCCTCCCATTCCTTACTCATTTTCGAATGACAAAGCCTACAGTAAACTACCACGGATTGTTGGGGTTGCTGCAGAACTTTGAGAAGGATTACAAACTCCATAATGTTGAACGACTCCTTTGGCACGCCTGACGATGTTGAAAGGCACAAAACTAGTTGTGCCATTTTCAATGCTCGGATGAGGGATGGGGCCTCAGTCACTGATCATGTACTGTACATGATCGAGATGATTGAGCACCTAAGCAAATTGGGCTTTCCTCTACACGAGCAGCTCGGTAAGGATGCGATCCTTAATTCCTTGTCCAAGTCCTTTCTCCCATTCCTTACTCATTTTCGAATGACAAAGCCTGCAGTAAACTACCACGGATTGTTGGGGTTGCTGCAGAACTTTGAGAAGGATTACCAACTCCATAAGGAGTCGGTGAATGTAGTGGGAGGGTCTTCTTCTCGTCGTCAACCCTTTGGGAAGGGGAAGAAGAACAAGAAGAAGAAAAATAAGAAGGTGCAATCTCATGCTGGGACAGTAGCACAAGGTCAGACCAAGAAGCGCAAGCACGACCAGAGCCAGGCAGAGTACTTCTTTTGCAAGAAGCAGGGGCATTGGAAGAGGAACTGTCCTCAATACATTGCCTCCCTGGACCCGAACAGGCCAAAGAAGAAGCAAGGTAATTATATGATAACTCCTTGCAACTTTTCGATTTATGATACTACTGCCTGGGTATTGGATACCGAAAGCCCTTATCATATTTGTAATTCGATGCAGGGTCTGCAGGTCAGTAGGAGATTTGATGAAGGCGAGAGGTTCCTGAATGTTGGAGATGGAAGCAAAGTTTCAGTTCTAGCTTTAGGAATCATGAGTCTTGTAATCAATTCTCGTAATGTAATTCTGAGTGAATATCACTATTGTCCAAGTTTTTTATTAAATATTATTTCTGTAGGCCTTTTGGCCATGTACGGTTATGATTTTTTAATAAAAAAAAATATTTGCAATATCATTTTGAATGGTGTTACAATATTTGTTGGATAATTAAATAATAAAATTTACTTACTATCACAGCCTGTTAATGTGGTTCAAAACTTTGGTAAATGCTCTAGAATAGATAATGTGTCAGAAGTCTACCTTTGGCACTGTAGGCTAGGTCATATCAATAAGAACAGGATAAACAGGTTGGCTCAAGAATCAATTCTTGAAGTTAGTGATTGTGAATCACTTCCAACCTGTGAGTCCTGTCTTCTTGGGAAGATGACCAAGTCACCTTTTACTGGAAAAGGTGAGCGAGCCAGTGAACTCTTAGGTCTGGTACATTCTGATGTATGTGGACTCATGAGCTCAAGTGCAAGAGGTGGATTTTTCTACTTCATAACCTTCACAGACGACCTATCTAGGTATGGGTATGTCTATTTAATAAAGCATAAGTCGGAATCATTTAAAATGTTCAAACTATTCCGAAATGAGGTAGAAAAACAAACTGAAAAGTGTATTAAAACTCTTCGATCTGATCGAGGAGGTGAATACCTTTCCAATGAGTTTCTGATGTATCTAGGAGAGAATGGGATTCTCTCTCAGTGGACTCCTCTTGGAACACCACAGCATAATGGTGTGTCTGAAAGGAGGAATCAGACTCTGTTAGACATGGTTCGATCCATGATGGGGTTTGTTGGTCTGTCGATCTTCCTCTGGGGATATGCGCTCGAATCGGCTTGTTACCTTCTAAATAGAGTTTCGAGTAAATCTGTAGCCAAAATGCCATATGAGATATAGATAGGACGTAAGCCAGTACTCTCGCACCTTAGGATTTGGGGGTGTCTGGTTTATGTTAAACGTTTAATTACAGACAAGCTTGGACCTAGGTCTGACAAGTGTAATTTTATAGGGTACCCAAAAGAGACCAAAGGGTATTATTTCTACCTTGCTGATGAGCAAAAGGTGTTTGTCACCCTTAAGGCAATTTTTTTAGAAAAGGAGTTCCTTAGTGAAAAAATTGTTGCCTCTAAGGTCAAACTTGACGAAGTTCGACAGGTGGAAAAACCGACACATGTTACTGAACCTGAACCGGATTTGATTAGATCAGATCCGAAGCCCATTGATAATGCACCCTTAAGGCGGTCTGGTAGAGTACCACATCAACCGGATAGATACTATGGTTTCTTGGTTCGGGATGGTGATCCTGTCGAACTTGATGAAAACGATGAGGATCTGATCACCTACATGGATGCAATGCAGAGACCTGACTCTGAGAAATGGCTAGAGGCCATGAAATCCGAAATGGAGTCCATGAAGGTCAATGATGTGTGGACATTGGTTGACCCACCCGAAGGAGTAAAACCCATAGGGTGTAGGTGGGTCTTCAAAAGGAAGAGGGGCGCAGACAGAAAGGTGGAGACCTATAAAGCCCGTCTGGTTGCCAAGGGATATCGTCAACGTTATGGTATAGACTATGACGAGATGTTTTCTCCTATGGCAATGCTCAAATCCATTCGGATTATGCTTGCGATAGCTGCCCATCTGGACTATAAAATCTGGCAGATGGATGTGAAGACAGCTTTCTTAAACGGAGAGCTGGACGAAGAGGTGTATATGATACAACCTGAAAGGTTCACATCCACAGATGAGTCTAAGGTGTGCAAGCTACAGAGGTCCATTTATGGACTTAAGCAGGCATCTCGGAGTTGGAACATACGTTTTGATAGGACGATCAAAATGTATGGCTTCGTTAAGAACAGAAAAGAGCCCTGCATTTATAAGTGGGCTAATAGTCCAGTAGTAGTATTTCTTGTATTGTATGTGGATGACATTCTCTTAATCGGGAATGATGTCCCTGCATTACAGGGAATAAAGATTTGGCTATCGTCACAGTTCTCCATGAAGGATCTGGGAGAAGCTTCCTACATCCTAGGGATGAGGATCTATAGGGATAGATCCAAAAAGTTGCTTGGCTTATCCCAGTCCACGTACATTGATACTATGCTGAAAAGGTTCAGCATGGAAAATTCCAAGAAAGGCTATCTACCGATAGGCCATGGAATTTCTCTCTCGAAGAGGGATTGTCCGACAACACCTCAAGAGAGAGAGCGTATGGGTAGGATTCCATATGCTTCGACAGTGGGATCTATCATGTATGCCATGACATGTACACGACCAGATATGGCATACTCACTAGGGGTAGTGAGTAGATACCAATCTGATCCAGGAGAGAATCACTGGAAGGTTGTTAAAACCATCCTGAAGTATTTAAGAAATACTAAGGACCAGTGGCTTATATATGGTGAATCGGACTTGAGACTTATAGGGTTTACAGACTCTAGTTTCCAGTCTGATCGCGATGATAGCAAGAGTGTGTCAGGATTTATTTTTACCCTTAATGGTGGGGCTGTCTGCTGGAAGAGTTCCAAGCAGCACACTGTGGCTGATTCAGTATGCGAGGCAGAGTATATTGCTGCATCAGATGCTGCCAAAGAAGCGGTGTGGCTGAAAAAATTCATCATCGAGCTCGGAGTAGCACCCTCCCTTGTTGGTCCAGTTCTGCTCTACTGCGACAGCTCTAGAGCCATTGCTCAGGCGAAGGAACCAAAGGCACACCAGCGGACGATGCATATTCTGCGTCGCTACCACCTCATCCGGGAGATCGTGGATCGAGGTGATGTTGACCTTCAGAAGATCGATGGGAAGGAGAACCTGGCCGACCCATTCACTAAAGCCATTGCGGTGAAGGAGTTCAACGACTACAAGTCGAAGATGGGTATTAGATACTGCACCGATAGGCTTTAGGTCAAGTGGGAGATTGTTGGGAATAGTGTCTCAAAGCCAATCGTCAGTCTGTTGACGGTTGTGCTCCTTTTGTATTAGTACATGAATTATAAATAAATAAAAGTTATTTTGGTATTTTTTCATCACAAATGTTTCATCTTTTAATGAACTCCTGTATTGTGGTGAAGTCCTTAGGACTATTTAGACTCGACAAAGGAGGATTTGTCGCTTAGTCCTTAAACATGTTCGCGACCAAATGATACATTGTTACCAAGGACGACAACGTTTATCGAGCATAGGTCGTTGTGTGCCATATGGGTTGGTTGTCCTCATAACCAAAGAGTGTGGAGACACTCCTATGGCATACAGGTGAGGTGTAATGGTACATCTGCACTGAATGTGACCAACTCCGGAGCTATTTCTGCTATCAAGATTTGCTCCGATGGGATATGGGTATAAATGTCCCACCGACCTGAGACCGCCATGGTGACTTGCAAGCAACTCACTGCACTTAGGCACTGGACTACCTGAATTTCTAATTCAATGACGGAAGGCTGCTGGGTGTAGTCAAGTACTTGACTTGTCGGTGCGTGTGTCAAGATGGGATTGACCACTCCAGTTTAGGAGCTGTGTATAGTCGTGTTTCAATTTAGCAAAACCTAGGCTAGGGTAGTCCTAGTGAGGAGTCATAGGACTAATTGAGTTGAGCATGATTCGGATGATATCATCAGGGTTGACAGTTTAACCCTGAGTCGTCCTAAACACTGGGGTCAAAAGGGATGAATTATACGGTAACCATATTCACGTAGGTTCTGAATGTTGCGATTGCGATTATTCGACCTATCCGGTCATCGGGTACCATTGCTAGATGGTCACTTCGATTAGTACAGGAATTGGTTCCTGTGCTACTGGCTTAGGTTCGAACCTGCGGGGTCACACACATTAGTGGTTCCTTTCTGATCAGATGGCTGATTATGAGTCTTATGTGTCTGGGACTCTATGATTGAGAATTAGGATTCTCTGATCATGAGTTTCACATATTTTGGGTACCGGGGTCAAAATTTTGAATTTTAAATTTTGAATTTGAAATTTGAACTCTTTGATCAGGGTTTCATATCGATGGTCTCTGATGCCTGATTGCCCATCGGATTTGGACTCAATATTTATGAGAGGTTTAATTAGTGATTTGATCGCTAATTAACTCAATTTGATTGAGTAATTATTTTTGGATCAAGTCCAATTGAATTGGATTCAGTTTGGATTGACCCGATTAGGTTAAATGTTGACCTAATCGCTAAGGTGGTTTAGTCCCTGATTTGATCAGGGGTTAGGTTTAGTTAATTCCTGATTTGATTAGGATTTTATTGAGCCTAATTAAGCCTAATTAAGTTAGATTTAATTTATTCTAATTGTGCTTAACCTATTTAGATTAGGTTGGCTCAATTAGGTTCAAACCACCTTGACTTTTCTCCCTGCGCCACCTCACTTCTTCTGTGCATATTTAAATTCACGAGAAGTAACTTCTCATGAATTTTCTCTACGTAGAAGCCATCCCACGCCCACCCTTATGCGCCAAATATCTGGATAAAAATAAGTTGGTTGGCCATTCAAATTCAAAAGAAAGTTTGAATTTGAATGAGCAACCAACTAATCCATGCACCATGGTCTTATCTTGTGCGCCCCATATTTTATACGAGAAAATATTTCTCATGTAAACTCTCCATGTATAAATCAACTCACGCCCCTTCTCTTCTCACACACAAGTGGATAGGGATGAGTTGGTTTTACATTTGAATTCAAATTTGATTTGAATTCAAATGTGCAACCACTTATCTTTATCCTCTCACGCGGATAAGACACGTTCGACGTTATTTTAAAAAGAGAAGAATGGTGGGACATGTGTAGAAATTTTAGGAGAGAAACTTGGGGTGTGAGAAAAGTTTGTGCGCAAGGTGAAGGTCCAAAACCTTCCGAGAGAAAAAGAAAGAAAAGAAAGAAAATTGAGCGTAGGGTTTCTAGTGTGTACCCTAGGGTTTCTACCTAGGGTTTGGGAAGTGAGATTGGTGTGCCACGAGTGTCGTGAGTCCACCAAATTTTAGGGGGAGATCCATCAGCCTCTCAAGAAATCATGCAAATGAACTGGAGCATCTGAAGAGTCGGCACACATTGATCGAATGAGTTCGATCAATATCTGCCATCAAAAGGGTGAAATCACGAACTAGCATTCGTGAGGAGCTGATCAGACGGGAGCTTCGTGTGGACGATCCGCAGAGGCCAGACATTTATGTGGCTGTGATGTGACGATCAGAGTCCCCCGACGGTGATCAGATTACGGTGATCGACTACCCGCAAAAGGTAATGTGTTCTGAACACAGTACTGTAAAAGGTTTACTGATTCAAATTTGAATTTTAAATTTAAATGCATGCTGTTGTATCATATTTAAATCCTAGTGTAGGGTTAATTAGTATTAATTAATGGGATTAATTAATAATTTCACTATAAAATAGTAATTTTGAAAAAATTTTAAAATTACCATTTTGCCCCTGCACTAAATTTTCGCTACAATTATAACTAAACATCTTAAGCATATCATATATGCATGAAGTTTTAATAATATGCATGAATACAAAACTCATTTTTTTGTGGTTCTTCTTCTTGAAACATCACAGTGGCACTCCTACACGCCATAAGAGTACCCTATTGAATAGGAAGAGAGGATCTCTGAACCCTACTTACTCTTATAACCGGATGGCCTGGTGATAAATTTCAATTAGAGTACCAAGCTACTAAAAAAATTTTATACATATATCATATATTTTATATTTAAAACATATCTCTAAGATATGATAGGGTTTGGATGTTCAATCGGATTCAACCCTTGACCCGACTTGAACCAAACCAAAAATTTATGCTTGATCACAATCAAGATAATAATTTAATCTTTGATTACATAAATAAAGATAGTTTCTGATACCACTGTTGGGTTTCGATGGCATAGCGAAAGGGTTAGGTGTTTAAAATTTTCATTCAAAACACCCAATACACCGCAAGCCCTAATGCCCAGAAACTCTTGACTATAATAATCAAAGCATAATAAATATAAATTAGGATAAAAAGAATACCTATAGTGCTAATCCTAATTTTTATAAGGTATCCAAATATCCACCCTCCAATGATGATCCACACAAAAATTGAATCAAAGACAGTGCTCCTTCTTCACCTCGTTTTAAGAGTTCTAGCCCCTAGAACTCGACTAGCCTTGTACCGATCAAGTTTCTTCAAGAACCTAACCTCACCCTCTTAGAACCTCCTCTGAACTTCTGATTCTTTTTTTTTAGGACCCTTACAATCTTTGTTAGGATCAGATGAGGCTTTGTCTTAAATCCCAAAGCCTTGTCCTAAAACCAAGATAGGTTGTAAGAAAGAAAGGAGAGCAATAGGAGAGAAATTGGAAACCACTCTTAGATTTATCAGATACCAAGTGCCCAAGCCTATTTATAGCCACTAGAGGGATGCCAAAAGAGAGGGATATGTCTTATCCAAAAGGTATATCTAATTTGATTATTAGAGATAAGAGTTCCTTCAAGCAGAAGGACTCTTATCCATGATACATCGATCAGCACCCTGGTCTGCGCGCGTGCAACCAAAAAAGGATGTTTTCACATCCCTTCTCAAATTAAAAAAATCTTCAAAACTTCATGTAGATTGGAGATTCAATATAAATTTTAAAAAATCAAAAATAATGATAAAATTCTCATGGAAGGATGCTATCCTCGCACCTCTTCACGCGAGTACTGATCACCACCTGCGTAGGCATTAGGATCGACTTATGGCATCTGTTTAGCATCTAGATAAGTTCAAAAAAATTCAAAAAAAATTATCAAAAATATAATATCAAATGTATAACGTTATCACTAAAAATTGTTTCAATCTAAAAGCATTTGATAGGGAGAAGGACTCTCCAAATCATGGAGAGACACGACACTTCTACGCGCATGCGAGACATCCTTCTTTTTCCAATTTTTTCTCTTCCCCAAAAATTTCAGAAAAAATATATCTCATGCTTTGAGATGTGTAACAGAGGATGAAAGGTAATATGAGCTATCACATATAATTTTAATCCCATAAAAAATAATATTTTTTCTTCTACCCACACCAACACTTGTACACAGAACCTGTTTTGCACCAAGAGTCCACCACAACTTGGACTCTTCATAATTGGTGTTAACATGGGATGTGGTGCCCTAATTTGGGCTGTTTCTAGATGATATGACTTGACCCAAATGTCAACCAAATTGGGCTAGCTAATTAGCAAGGGATAGGATCAAATTAGTCTCCAAAGGAGCAAGGGTTTCCACACGTGCTAGCATGCTTATCGGAACCCTGATTGAATCTAAAATTCCAATCAACCTTTTTCAAAAGGGTCTTTGGCCAATTTTTATATGTGTACGATCCATTGGGTTCTACATCTAGCTGGTAGTAGGTTCGGATATAAGTTGATCAAATTTGATTAGATTTCAATCTAATTGATTTAGGTCCAATCGAGCTAACCCGAGCTCAATAATTAGAATCATTTCTAATTGGCAATCGAATTAAACTCTTTAATTCGATCAAAAATTTATAAGTCAAGATTGATATCTAGCAATGTATTATGACTATCCAAAAAATATAAAATTTGATGAAAATATCAAATCTATCCTTCAGTGGTAAATTACCATGCAATTCAATCTTTCGATCATCCTTGCACCATGAATATGTTCATGAGTATGGAATCATGTCAAACTCAAACACATATTCATATCAATTTTTAATTAACCAATGATGACTCCAATAAAGAAGCTTAGAAACTCTTTCTAATCTCCTTCCTACTTTTGGCCAAAAGATTTTTTTCGAGTCATCTAGGATTAAGAATACACAGGATGCGATCTCCTATTATTAGGAGTGATTGATTCCATGTTGACCTACCCACAACCTCTATACACACTCCACCATATCCAGAATACCTCGTACATATCTTAATGCCATGCCTGGGTATGAGCCAAAATATAGATTCATATGCATAAGATTCCATGATGGTCTCAGGTCTAAGGATCACTTGCACAACTCCCACTTAGAGAACCATCTTTGACATGCAAATAAAGCTTCCATAAGATGGTCTCTTTCATTGAGTCAATTCAGTGGACTCATTTCTCAAATGAGCACCCACATCCTTGTATTAGTGTCTCACACAAGTGGCTAGTGAGATCTACCACCCTCTCCATTGAGCATACATAGGATGTACCAGTCTATCCGGAACATTGATCTCCAACTCAAGCTCCTACGACCAAGAATATTTAATATTAAGATTTTAGGATTTAAGGTCTTACGAGCATGACCAATTCATGTCTCCTAAAATCATTATCCTAATCTTTAGGGTTCATCATAATCTTAGACATAGTAAGATGCAGCTAATATGATGAATCAATACCTCAAATAATAATAAATATCATTTCATGAGTTGAAAAATTGTAAAGAAAGTCCCATCGCAACACACTTGCGATTGGCTTATAGGGCACTTTTCTTTCACACATCCTATGAGGCTATGATGTATTTTGACTCTATGATAAGTACTCATCAAGACTGAAAGCAAAATGGAGTCCCAATCATGGACCATCAAACTTTGGAGCTTCGGAAGGCCCTCCCCTTTGAGTCTGCAAACTTGAAGGAGGGTAGAGCCTCAACCTTCAAGCTTGGATGACTGGGCTTTAGAAGGCCCTCTCCTTTAGGTCTGCAAACCTAAAGGAGGGTAGAGCCTCAACCTCCAAGCTTCAGACAATCGAGCTTCGAAAGATCCTCTCCTTTAGGTCCTCAAACTCGAAGGAGGGTAGAACCTCAACTTTCAATCTTCAGATGATCAAGCTTCAGAAGGTCCTTTCCTCTAACTCTGCAAACTTGAAGGAGGGTAGAGCCTCAAACTTCAAGCTTCGGATAATAGAGCTTCAGAAGGCCCTCTCATTTAAGTCTGCAAACTCGAAGGAGGGTAGAGCCTTAACTTTCAAGCTTCAGATGACTAAGCTTCAGAAGGCCCTCTCTTTTGAGTCTGCAAACTCGAAGGAGGATAGATCCTCAACCTTCAAGCTTCAGATGATTAGGCTTTGGAAGGCCATATCCTTTGAGTTCACAAACTCAAAGGAGGGTAGAGCATCACCTTCAAGCTTTGCAATGCCCTCTCCTTTAAGTATGCAAACTCGAAGGAGGATAGAATTTCAACTTTTAAGCTTCAGAGGATCGAGCTTCGAAAGGCCCTTCCTTTGAGTTTGCAAATCTGAAGAAGGGTAGAGCCTCAACCTTCAAGCTTTGGATGATTGAGCTTCAGAAGGCCCTCTCTTTTGAGTCCACAAACTCGAAGGAGGACAGAGCCTCAACCTTCAAGGTTCAAACAACCATGTTTTGGAAGGCCCGCTCCTTTTATTTCACAAACTTGATGGAAGGCAAAGCCTCAACCTTCAAGCTTTGGAGGATTGAGCTTTGGAAGAACCTCTCTTTTGAGTCTACAAACTTGAAGTATCACAGAACCTCAACTTTCAAGCTTTAGACAACCATGATTCGAAAGGCTCTTTCCTTTGAGTTTGCAAACTCAAAGCAGCATAGAGCCTCAACCTTCAAGCTTTGGATGATTGAGCTTTGGAAGGCCCTCTCTTTTAAGTCCACAACCTCAAAGGTGAAGAAAAAATTTATTCGATCTGATCGGATTGTCAGGGTGCATCTGAAAATTTTTTTATATTTTTCTAGCATAATATTTTTTTTACTTAAAATGTAGTGGAATAGAGATCAAAATCTTCAAAGAATTCTTGATTCCAAAATCTCATGAGGTCTAAACGTACAAACCCTCTACTTCTCATGCACGTCAAGTTCCATAGAGAAGAAGGATGATCTTCTTTGTGCCAAACCTTCAGAAGGTAGCAAGGGAAGAAGGAGATCTTATCTTGGATATGAACTTTCACACCAAGAAAGAGGACACCAAGAGGGAAGATGTGAAGAGTGGAGGACATCCCACAAAATAGCGCCCCTTTCTTTTATTGTCGTACACAAGCCTCTCCCTTATCTCATGATGGTTTGTGTTTGTCACACAAAGCAATCACACACTTTACTATGTAATAGGGTTCTCCCTTTAATAAATGAGGTGTCCACATCTGATCCAAAGTTCTAATTAGTTATGACACCCAATCCTATCCAAAGTAGAAACCAGACATGAGAAAGGAGAGCACCTAAGAAATCAATGTGAGATCCTTCACACACATGCTCAATATTGGGCAGAAAAAATCCAGTGCCCTCTTCCCTTGGTCGGCCTCCTTATGAGAGAAAGTCCCCAATATTTGAGACTCTTTGGTTCTAAACCAAATGGCTTCATATTTGACTCAAATTGGATCCAATTCGAACCAAATTCGAAGAGCCCATCAATCCTAATCTAATTAGGATTCTAGTCCAAGTCTAACTTAAATTTTTAATCCAATCTAAGCATAATTAAATCAAATCTAATCTAAAATTAATTAGCTCTTGAATTTAATCTCTCATGAATCCTTTGGATCATTGATCAGATCATTATCATCTCTAGAATTAAATCTGAACCTCAAGTTCAGTGCTAGCTAGACACTCAACTGTTTAACCCTGTATGACCTCTAACTTAATTCCTAATTAAGCTAAACTATTTGTTCCATCAAGTCAAGTACTTACAAATTGAACTCATAGATTTAGATCAATTCTTTCCTACACTGTTTGACTTTATGTATGACTCTATAGGTTCGAACACTAAGTCGGTAGCATTGGAATAACTTTCTGTATTAATCAAAGTTACCATCTAGCAATGGTTTCCAACATCTGGATAGGTCAAATATTTGCAAGATAATATTCAAGAACATATGTATATAGTTACTGCATAATTCATCCCTTTGATCCTGAATGCTTAAGGACGATCTAGGGTTTAACTGTCAATCCTGAATGAGTTATCCATATTGTATTTCAACCTTTCACATCCATCATATGGATTATCCAGGCTCAGATTTTACTAAATTAAAATACAGTGATACATTAACTCTTATAATTTGGAGGGATCAATCCCATCTTGATCCATGCATAGACTTCGCAAGTATTTGATTGTATCCAGTAGCCTTCCATCACAGCATTAGAAATGTAGGTAGTTCAGCACTAAAGTACAGTGAATTACTTGCAAGTCACTATGATGATCTCAAGTCTGAGGGACACTTATGTCCATACGCTTCACGAGCTGCTCTTGACAGCGGAGCACTCCACAGGTGAGTCACTTATTCAATGATGATGTACTTCTATATTTTACTTGTATTCCATACCAGTGTCTCCATACTCTTTGGTTAAGAGGACAACCAACCTATATGACATACAACGACCTACACTCGATGAACGTCATCATCCTTTAATAACGTATAATTTGGTCACAAATATATTTAAGAACTATTTGATAAATCTTTCTTTATCGATTATCATATAGTTCTAAGGGTCTCACTGTTAGATGTGTGTCCTAAATGCCAGATTGGCTGACACATTCTTGTACAAATGTAAGGGCAAATTTATAATTTTGACTATAAATGAATAAAAGGGTTATTCAATTATCACATTGTGTACATTATGCCTGTGATACATCCTTTGAGTTAGTAGGAATGTTTATTCATATTTTCAAGAGTTAAAAATTTAAAGCATGAATTTACATAACTAACTCATAAACAGCTCCTGACCATAGGATCATCACGAGGATGGTGATCGATCCGGAAGGTTGGTATACGATCACTTCCTTAGGATAGATGAGTCTTGAGTCTATGGTGTGGAGACACTGGAGCGAGAGTACAAATATTCATTGAGAATGAGAGTACTGAGCGTGACCACGTCGAGCAGTCATAAGGAAGTCTAACTTCTCGTCGATGACTAGCTCGATGCTGCAGCTGTATGTCTAGTTTTTTGACCTGAGGTGCATCGACAGTTCACTTTGAGTGTGTTATAGTTTGACTACATCATAACTCGATCTTCTAGCCATTCGAAACCCTGAGGTGTATGTTGGCTGTAGCATATTCATTGTAGGAACCAGATTACAACAAGATGGGATCTATCAACCTCGGTAGATAAGAGGAGTAGTCCTATGATGATCGAAAGATCGAGTCCTTAAGCCCATGGCCATGGCAGAGTGAAATAATAGAAAAGAGTTTTCCATTGAGATTTCACATCGGACTCGGATCGATCGATCGATTCATATGACTGATGTTGGGTTTGACGAGTTCACCTTAACCCTAATTCAGTCAGGACTCATGATAGAGGAACTCAATCACACAGGTAGCTGCACCGAGAGGTTCGTCTTTATTTTTGATGGGTTGCCACCATATACTGCTAGATGTCACTGATAGATTTTGGAAGCAATTAGAATGATATTGATGATCGATCATTCTAATTATTTGAATCAGAAGAGTTCTGGTCCATCGAAAGGAGTTTCGATGATGTCGATGATGAGATCACGACATGTCTCATTACCATATAAAAATGAACCTAACTGGATCACACAAACAAGAGTTAGAGTCTGGATGTCATCAATTGAGCTAGTCCAGTTCGATTGATTTGGATTAGATCCAATTAGGTTCAAGAAAATCGTGCTAGCACACGATTGAGTCTAACTTTCTCCTCGTGCAATCTTTTTCATCTCGACTGAGCCAAATATGATTTGACTCATCCAGAGAACCTTGAGAAGGTTTCTCTCAATCTGACTAGAGCCAGTCTAGCTTAAAAAAATCTTATCTTAATTTATGAGATGAATTTAAGACAACACCTGTCAATTCTTGTCACCTGCCATTTTCATTTTAGGACATCGATCAAATGTTGACTTATGGATCTTGAACTGAAGACCACTTGGCAAGAGGTCATTGGAGAGTTTTTGTGGAGTATCCACCTACTAAATTAGGTCTCAAAGTGGGTGCCAAGATCAGATTGGGCATGCACCCCAAGTGGATAAGGATAGAGTCCCATGAGATGAAGACTCTATGCCTTTATCGACTCAAACTGTTGGGCGCCAATCTCACTATGTTTATCTAGCGTTGGCACCAACAATAGGAAGGTTTGGTGGGGTTTTTATTTGTTATGATCAGATGACATCACTCCACCAATTAAAATTTTTTTAGAATTAATTAAAATTTTTTGATTGGTCGAATGATGTGGCACTGCATGGAGCAGCAGGGTCTATTTAAACCCTGTCTGTGCCTAGGGTTTAGAGATTCTGCTCAATACCCAGCAAAAATGAGATTCCACTCCACTTCTTCACATCCCCTCTAGTCCTCTCTCTCCCCTCTTCACATCTAAGAAGTTGGGCATCCATCTGGTGCTTGTCCAAGGTGTGGTGGCCCCCTGATCAGAAGGCTGCAGGGATTTATCGAGAAGCTGCTGCTCCAGCTTCAGAAGATCTTTTGAAGATCTTCCAGATCAGATCCAGATCTAATTTTTAGAGCAAAGATTCATAAGAAGAAGATGATCCAGATCTTGCTTGAGTGGATACTGATAGAGGCTAGGCGACTGCATGGCTATTTTAGAACCTCGGGCATTGCTGCGATCATCTACAGGATAATCTAGTTGCCCTAGATGTATTTCTCTAATCCTCAAGTTTTAGATTTAATTTTAAATTAAATATTAGATAAAAAGAATTAGATCTAATAGACCTTAGTTTTAAAATAAAGTAAGATAATTTTTTTAAAAATTATTCTATCCCAGATCTCATTAAATCTGGAAGATCCTACAAAGAAAAAGGCAGTTTTTCTTTCAACTGGTATCAGAGCCAGGTTGATGGCTCTATTTCAGATCTAATTTAGATCTGATTTTTATTTTTATTTATTTGATATTAATAGATTTCAGATATCATATCAGATATGATTGGATCTAAAATCAAAAAATTTAAAATTAAATCTAAGTAGATCTAATATGTATGAGATGCATGACTAGACTAGGAATAGTTTAAACAATGAATAGTCTTGAAGTTTTATATTTTAATATGATTAAAATATTAATTCGATCTAATTTATTCTTTGATTTTATGATATTATAAATATTATATTCAGATCAGAAAATAGAAAATAAAATTTAATTAATTCATAAGATTGATCTGCTGCATGCCTAGACTAGTTGTAGAATTATTCTAGTAACTGTCTAGAATAAATTTTATATTGAATAGTTTAATTTAAATCTTATTTTTTAGATGTTACATGTGATGTATCAGATCTGAAAGCATGCTAATTAGATCAGATTTTAATACATGAGATGTATGCAAAGCATGTATAAGTTAGATCTGAAATTATATATGTGATATGTAACTTAGATCTAACTAGTTTTATAGTTAAATCAATATTTCTGATTAAGGTGTTCCTCATGGCCGTCCAGTCATAAGAATAAAATAAGGTTTAAGACCCACTCTTTTCATTCAATGGGGTGTTCTTATGACGTGTAGGGTTGTTGGGAATAATGTCCCAAAGTCAATCGTCAGCCTGTTGATGGTTGTGCTCCTTTTGTATTAGCATATAAATTATAAATAAATAAAAATTATTTTGATATTTTTCATCACAAATTGTTTCATCTTCTAATGAACTCCTGTGTTGTGGTGAAGTCCTTAGGACTATTTAGACTCGACAAAGGAGAATTTGTCGTTTAGTCCTTAAACCTGTTCGCGACTAAATGATACGTTGTTACCAAGGACAACAATATTTATCGAGCATAGGTCGTTGTGTGCCATATAGGTTGGTTATCCTCTTAACCAAAGAGTGTGGAAACACTAGTATGGCATATAGGTGAGATGTAAGGGTACATCTGCACTGAACATGACCGACTCCATGGTGACTTGCAAGATTTGCTCCGATGGGATATGGATATAACTATCCCTCCGACCTGAGACCGCCACGGTGACTTGCAAGCAACTCACTATACTTAGGCACTGGACTATCTGAATTTCTAATTCAGTGACAGAAGGATGCTGGGTGTAGTAAAGTACTTGACTTGTCGGTGCATGTGTCAAGAAGGGATTGACTACTCCAGTTCAGGAGCTATGTACAGTCATATTTTAATTTAGAAAAACCTTGGCCAGGGTAGTCCTAGTGAGGAGTCACAGGACTGTTTGAGTTGAGCATGATTCAGATGATCTGATCAGGGTTGACAATTTAACCCTGAGTCATCCCAAAACACGGGGGTCAAAAGGGATGAATTATACAGTAACCATATTCACGTAGGTTCTGAGTATTGCGATTGTAACTATTCAACCTATCCAAATGTCGGATACCATTACTAAATGGTCACTTCGATTAGTACAAAAATTGGTTCCTGTGCTACCGGCTTAGGTACGAACCTGCGGGGTCACACACATTAGAGATTCCTATCTGATCTGATGGCTGATGAAGAGTCCTAATGTTCGTGGATTATGAGTCCTACATGTCTGAAACTCTGTGATCAAGAATTAAGATTCTCTGATCATGAGTCCCACACATTTTGGGTACCAAGTTCAAGAGTCCCACTGGTTTGGGACTCTTTAATCAAGGTTTCATATCGATGGACTTTGATACCCGATTGCCCATCGGATTTGGACTTAGTATTTATGAGAGGTTTAATTAATGATTTGGTCACTAATTAACTTAATTTGATTGAGTAATTATTTTTGGATCAAGTCCAATTGAATTAGATTCAGTTGGGTTTGACCCGATTAGGTTAAGAGTTGACCTAATCGTCGAGATGGTTTGGTCCCTGATTTGATCAGGGGTTGGGCTTAGTCAATTTCTGATTTGATTAGATTTTTATTGAGCCTAATTAAGCCTAATTAAGTTGACTTTAAATTAGTCTAATTGGGCCTAGCTTATTTTAATTAAATTGGTTCAATTAGGTTAGTTTAAAATGAAAAACCACCTTGACCCAAACTCCCTGCGCCACCTCACTTCTTCTGCGCCCATTTGAATTCTTTAAAATAAATTTTCTCCCATGCAAAGGCCATCCCACGCCCATCCTTTTTGCCCCAAATGGATAGATAAAGATGATTGGTTGGCCATTCAAATTCAAATGAAGTTTGAATTTGAATGGGCAACCAACCAACTCCATGCGCCCCCTCTTATCTTGTGTGCCACTTTATTTACACGAGAAAGAGTTTCTCGTGTAAACTCTCCATGCACAAATGATGCCACGCCCCTTCTCTTCTCATGCCCAAGTGGATAGGGATGAGTTGGTTTGCATTTGAATTCAAATTCAATTTGAATTCAAATGTGCAACCACTTATCTTTATCCTCTCACGCGGATAAGACACGTCTTGCATTATTTTAAAAAGAGGAGAAAGGTGGGGTGTGCATAGAAAATTTTTGAGAGATAGCTTGGGGCATGAGGAAGCCTTGTGCATGAGGTGAAGGTCCAAAACCTTCCGAGAGAAAAATAAAGAAAAAAAATAAAAGTGGGCGCAGGGTTTTCAGTATGTTTCCCTAGGGTTTCAGCCTGGGGTTCGGGAAGTGAGTTAGTGAGCTACGAGTGTCGTGAGCCCACCAAATTCAAAGGAGAGTATCATCTACCTCTCAAGCATATTTGTGGATGATCTGGAGCATCTGTGGAATCAAAAAATATTGATCGAAGGAGTTCGATCAGCATCGACCGTCGAAAGGGCTCTACAACGAGCTAGCACTCGTGAGGAGCTGATCAGACCGGAAGCTTCGTGTGGATGATCCGCAGAGGTCAGACATACTATGTGGCTATATTGCGATGATCAAATCCTCCCGACGGTGATCAAATTATGGTGATCGACTACCCGCACAAAAGTATTATGTTCTGAACACAGAACAGTAAATTGTTTACTGTTCAAATTTGAATTTCAAATTTAAATGCATGCATGCTATATATCATATTTAGATTCTAGTATAGGGTAAACACATATTAATTAATTAGATTAATTAATAATTTCCACTATAAAATAGTGATTTTGAAAAAGTTTTAAAATTACCATTTTACCCCTGCACTCAAATTTCACTTCAAGGGGTGCTGCGCATTCATCCTTAATCAGAAATCAAACTTATTTTTCTACAAAACCCTAGATCCTGAAATCCTAAAATTTATTTTACATATTTTATTTATGAACCCAAGACTTAATTAATGAATTAAGCTTATGAAATTCAATTAGGTTTGAAATTGAGAATTTCAGATCTAAGCCATTTTCATAAAATTGGGTTTGGGCTTGAGTAGCTCAATTAGGTCTAGCGGTTGATCAAATCGAATCAAAAGTTGGTTAGGTGAGATCATGAAAGCTAATAATTGACTAGCCTAATAGGATTAAGTCTAGGTCAAGGTTGAATCACATTCATATGTGACTCGATCAAGTTAAGACCTAATTTGGCTCAGTGGTTAAGCCTGGATTGTAGTCTAACCCAATTGGTTCTGGTTCGACAATTTGGTGTCTAAGGTAAGTTGGACAGATGCGATCAAATAGTTTTTAATTTAGAGCTACTCGACTCGAATGCATTTTTGTCAAGTTAATGGCATATCCCTTCCACCGATCTCACTTATCTGGCCATATGTGTCGACCCAGTTCTGATTTGAGGTGACTAACAATTTGAGCTAACCCATGTCACTAGGTTAGTCATAATTATTATGACTATGTCAAGTCAAGTTTAATGAGACCTAAATCAAATCTCCCTAAGAAAAAATTAAGTCTAAGGTCTTCCACTATTGTGGATGTGCGGGCCCTTTCCGAGATTGATTGTTCTTGGCTGGTTATAGTGGTTCAGTTGCACCGAGAAGATACAACCATGTCCATTAGGCATTGGATGCTACGGATTAGAGGATGGGTTATGCTCAATATTTCGGATACGGTGAGGGACTCAATCAGAAATCTAGTTCATGCAAATGGTGGGTCTGACTTAACTAAAGATTGGAGTAATATTTCGGACACGGTGAGCTTCATGAATTAGAGACCAAGTTTTGGGTGCACCATGATTAGAGAATCATTGGACAAGAGTTGTCCACTCATCGATTGACCCATTACCAATAACTGTTAGGTGAGGTGGTAAGCCAGTCGGTGAGACCGCACCACCCACTAGAAATCACTAATTACGAAGATTTTCACATCTCTACCTAGGGAGTGTAGGGATCTGAAAAAATAGTGAGAGCTTAATTTGTTTAAAAATGAAACTCCTAAATAAATTGATTAAGTCTGATTATAAAATCTAACTAGAAACTTTTGACTCTCTACAGGAAACATTTCTACGTCCAACCCCCTGACCAAAATACTAGACACCAACAGATTGACTGGACCTAATTTCAAAGACTGGTTGAGGAACTATAGAATTATTCTGAGTTCTGAGAAACTGACTCATGTCTTGGATCAAGATCCACCTACCATGCCAGCATGTCCGACTGCTGAACAGAGAGCGTCTCTGAAAAATGGACAAATGATGATAACAAAGCTAGGTACTACATGTTGGGTACCATGTCTGATGACTTACAGTGCCAGCATGAGAATATTATGACTACCCACCAAATGTTGGCTCACCTACAAGAGTTGTTTGGTGAACAAAGTCGCACGGCCAAGTTCAAGTCTGCCAAAGACTTTTTAAGGCTAAAATGCGTGATGGGCAGTCAGTCCAAGATCATTGTTCGACAATGATCAAGGACCTTGAGGAGCTTGAGAAGCTCGGTATCATCTTAGACAAGGATTTTCAGATTGATGTAATCTTTCAATCCTTATCCGATGCATATGGTCAGTTCATCATGAACTTCCATATGCATAAGAGCAGTGTACCTTGGCTGAATTAATGAACATGTTGGTTACGACTGAGCTTTCTTTGAAGAGTTCAAAAGGCTCAGTCCTTACTGTGAAGCAGATTTCTTCCAAGAGAAAATCTTTTGGAAAGAAGAAGAAGTCTACGAAGAAATAAAAGGTGGATAGGAAAAGGAAGAAGACAGAACCAAAGAAGAAGGCTGCTGAAAAAGAAAAATATTTTCACTACAATTCAGACGGCCAATGCAAACGAAACTGTCCTCAGTATCTGGCCACCCTGAAGAACAAGAAGGATGGTCCTTCTGAAGGTATGCTCATTATAGAATCTAATCTTACGGTTTTCTCTGCATCCAGTTGGGTACTTGATTCTGGTTCTAGTGCTCATTTGTACACTTCTATGTAGGATCTTGAGGAGAGCAGGAGGCTGAGGGATGGGGATATGATCCTACGCATCGAACACAAAGCAAGAGTTGCTGCTGTGGCCATGGGAACCTACCTTCTACGCTTACCATTAGGATTAGATTAAGTTCTTAGAGACTGTTATTATGTGCCTGCAGCAAGCAGGAATTTAATTTCTGTTTCATGTTTAGCACAAGAAGGCTATGTGATTAGCTTTCATAAGAATCATTGTAATATATTTTATAAAAATAATAAAATTACAAATGATTAATGTATCTGTATTTCATATCAAGCAAAATGTGAATGCCATGAGAATTAAAAGGCCTAGAGATAGTCTAAATGATAGGTATCTGTGGCACCTAAGGATAGATCATATAGCAGAAGATAGGGTTAATAAATTAAAAAAATTCAGGCTATTGAGTTCGTTGACTTTCGAGTCATATCCAGTTTGTGAATCATGCCTTCAAGACAAAATGACCAAGCTCCCTTTTGTGGGACATGGGGAAAGGGCCACAAACCTACTTGCCCTAGTACATACGGATGTGTGCGGCCCATTTGATGTGCTGGCTAGAGGCAACTATATCTACTTCATTACCTTTACCGATGATATATCTAGGTATGGATATGTGTTTCTAATGAATCACAAGTCTGAAGCCTTTGAAAAGTTCAAAGAATTCAGACATGAAGTAGAAAAACAAACAGGAAAGCCCATTAAGGTTCTTCGATCAAATTGAGGAGGTGAATACCTTAGTTGGGAGTTCCTAGACTATCTTAAGGACAATAGCATAGTCTCTCAATGGACTCCATCTGGAACGCCACAACTCAACAGAATTTCAGAACGGAGAAATCGGATCCTATTAGATATGATCCATTCCATGATGAGCTTCACGGACCTCCCTGAGTTTTTTTGAGGACATTATCTCATGACAGCAATATATGTATTGAATAAAATTTCTTCTAAAATCATTCCTACCATACCGTATGAGATATGGCATGGTAAGAAGCCAAGTCTGAGTCATCTCAGAATTTAGGGTTGTCCGGCTCATGTCAAGAGACAACAGGCGGACAAGTTAGAGTTCAGGTCTGTTGCTCCTAGATTGATTTTGATGATTACAAAGCAGATTGAAGGGATACAAATAATTTTAAAATGAAAAAGTCCTTATGCTCTTCAAGAGCAAAATCATAATTTCACTAAAATTCTAATTTGATAGTATCATTTGATAGAACAAATGATTTGTAAACTATTGGTGAAAATTTCATTGTATTTGGACTTATATTTTTGAAGTTATGAAGGTTTGAAGTGCATGAGTCGACTCATGAGTCAACTCATGGCACTGTGAGCTGTTTGGCATGCAAAAAATTCCCATGGCACGCTGGATTTTTGACTTGGCACGACCTGTGAGTCGACTCATGAGTCGACCCACAAGGCATGAGTCGACTCATGAGTCGACCTCTGCTGATTTGAGTTGAAAAATCCAGAAATCAGACCTTCTGGTCTGTGCAACAGAAGTCGACTCATGAGTCGACTCCTGATGCATGAGTCGACTCATGAGTCGACCCCTACGACGGAAAATGTCAGCAACGGTTATTTTTTTGTCCATTTTAATTGCCATTGTGAAAGAGAAAAGCAAGAGCTTTCAAGGAGAGAATCCTTCACGCCTATTGTTTCAACCTTGATCTAGAGATCGTTCAAAGCTTTCAAGAGATCTTCAATCAACAATCAACCTCTTCTCAAGCATTCAAGCGTTCATCCACTTTGAGAAAATCTGGAAAAAGAGGTTCTTCATTTGAGTAAAATTTTTATTGTTATATTCGCTCATTTAAAGGAGCTGTTATTGTATTAATCTGTGCTCTAAATATTCTTACTCTTTGTGAGTTTTTGTTCTTGTTTTTGGAGGATTTCCAAAACAAGGAAAGGTTGATCCGAACCTGAAATCGGAGTGTTTTGGATTTACTTGTACCCGAGAAACAAGTGATCTAGCTGGGGATAGCTAGTGTCAGAGTTTCCGACGTTTTGTATTCGGGTTGAATACAAAGGATAGTGGATTGAAATTCCCAAGTAGGATCTTGGAGAGTGGATGTAGGTGCAAGGTTAGCACCGAACCACTATAAATCCTTGTGTTTGTGGTGTGCTTTATCACTTTACTTTATATCTTTATTATATTCTTGCATTCCTGCTTTAGATATTTAATATTGAATTAAAATCTTTATCTTGTTCATTATAAGAAATTAATTAAGTAATCGGTTGGGCTTAAATTTTTAGAAACCTAATTCACCCCCCCTCTTGGGTTGCATAGCTGGGCAACAAATGGTATCAGAGCCAGTGCTCTAGCCCTTCTTTGATCTAATAATCAAAGAGCCAAAGATCTATGGCAACCCATGTTGGTATTTCTCTAGCCGAGGGGCAATCAACAAACCGACCTCCACTTTTCAATGGGTCTAATTACACCTATTGGAAAGCTCGGATGAAGATTTTCATACAAGCACTCGACTATGATATGTGGAGTATCATAGTGAATGGTCCTCACACACCCATCAAGATTTTAGATGGTGAGGAATCAACCAAACCCGAGAAAGAATGGGATGAGGTTGACAAGAAATTGGCACAATTAAATGCCAAAGCCATGAATGTTCTTTATTGTGCACTAGATGCAAGTGAATTTAATCGCATTTCTACTTGTGCATCTGCTAAAGAAATATGGAATAGGTTAAAAGTAACCCATGAGGGAACAAATCAAGTAAAAGAGTCTAAAATAAACATGCTTGTACATAAATATGAATTGTTCAAAATAGAGCATGATAAGTCCATAACTGCTATGTTTACTCGTTTTACTGATATAATCAATGGTTTAAAGAGTCTTGGCAAATCTTATACTAACAGTGAACTTGTAAGGAAGATTCTCAGGTCACTGCCAAGAACTTGGGAAGCCAAGGTGACTGCCATCCAAGAAGCAAAGGACTTAAACACTCTACCTCTAGAAGAGCTTCTTGGATCCTTGATGACTCATGAACTCAGCATGAAGCAACATCAAGAGGATGAAGTCAAAAAGAAAAGAACCATTGCCCTCAAATCCACAACTTTGCCTGATTATGAAACGGATGACTCTGAAGATGAAGATCAGGATGAAGAGATGGCTCTCATCACCCGAAAATTTAAGAAGTTTCTAAGAAAAAGGAAACAGGGGATGAGAAAAAAATTCACAAAAGGGGATCAAAACAAAGAAAAAGAGAAAGATCAACCCCCTATATGCTACGAGTGCAAGAAGCCGGGACATTTCAGATCCGAATGTCCACAATTGAAGAAAGGTCCAAAGAAGTTCAAAAAGAAGGCAATGATGGCAACCTGGAGTGCGAGTGATGACTCAAGCTCCGACGAGGAAACCTCAACAGAACAAGCCAACCTGTGCCTGATGGCACACGAAAATGAGGTAACTTCTGAATCCACTAGTGAATTTACTTTTGAAGAATTGCATGAAGCATTCTATGATTCAATTGATGAATTAAAGAAACTAGGGAAGAAAAACAAAGAACTGAAATTGGAAAATCAGTCCTTAGTAAAACAAGCTGAAAATCTTTCAATTGAAAAATTTACCTTGATTCAAGAAAATCAAAACTTAAAGGATGAAATGAACAAGCTGAAATCTATAGTAGATAAGTTCACCTTAAGTTCAAATAAACTAAATATGATCCTTGAAAATCAGAAAGCTATATATGATAAGGCTGGACTTGGTTATAAACCCCTGAAGAAATAAAAATTTCTGAAGGATATTTATGTAAATTATTCAAGTAACAAGTCTACAAATATTACTTATTTTAAATGTGGAAGAATAGGACATAAATCATATACATGTCTTATTAACAAATATGCAAACACAAAAAAAATATGGGTTCCAAAAGGAACCATTCTGACTAACCTGAAAGGACCCAAGAAAGCTTGGGTACCTAAGACAGAAACTTGATCTTTGCTTGCAGGTGTGTCTAGCATCCCAAGAAGAAAACAGGAAATGGTATCTTGACAGTGGATGCTCGAGACACATGACTGGTGATGAATCACAATTCATCACGCTTGATGTTAAGGATGGAGGGATGGTCACCTTTGGAGATAATGGCAAAGGAAAGATCATCGGGATAGGTAACATTGGTATCACTCCCTCCAAATACATTGAGAATGTTTTATTAGTTAAAGGTTTAAAGCATAACTTACTTAGCATTAGTCAATTCTGTGATAAAGATTATAAAGTAAGTTTTGAATCATCTGTTTGCATTGTGACGAGTCCTATTAATGATGGCATTAAATTTATAGGACATAGGCATGGCAATGTTTATATGGTAGACTTGAATGATTTAACTAAATTAGACATGCAATGCCTAGTTTCCTTAAATGCTAAAATAAATGAGACTAGTTGGCTGTGGCATCGTAGACCTGCACATATTAGCATGCATTCTCTTTCAAAATTAATTAAAAAAGATTTAGTTCTCGGTTTGCCAAAACTGAATTTTGAAAAGGATAGAATTTGTGATGCATGCCAATTAGGTAAACAAACTAGAGTATCATTTAAATCCAAAAATACTGTTTCAACTTCTAGACCTTTAGAGCTCTTACATATGGATTTATTTGGACCAACCAGAACCACTAGTCTAGGAGAAAAATGATATGGATTTGTAATAATAGATGATTACTCTCGTTTTACTTGGGTTTTCTTTTTAGCTCACAAAAATGAAACTTTTCAAATTTTCACTAAATTTCATCGAAAAGTCACTAATGAAAAAGGGTTTTCAATTCAAAATATTAGAAGTGATCATGGAACAGAATTTGAAAATCATGACTTTGAAAATTTTTGTGATGAAAATGGAATTGGCCATAACTTCTCTGCTCCTAGGACACCCCAACAAAATGGGGTAGTTGAAAGGAAAAACAGAACCTTAGAAGAAATGGCCCGTACCATGCTTTGTGAAAGCAACCTTCCAAGATATTTTTGGGCAGAAGCTATTAACACAGCATGTTACATTTTAAATCGTGCTTTAATTAGATAATTTTTAAAGAAAACCCCCTATGAACTTTGGAAAGGAAGAAAACCTAATATTGCATACTTTCATGTTTTTGGTTGCCGATGTTTTGTATTAAATAATGGCAAAGAAAAACTTGGTAAATTTGATGCAAAATCAGATGAAGCAATCTTTCTAGGTTACTCCTCCACTAGTAAAGCATTTAGAGTTTTCAACAAAAGAACTTTAGTAGTTGAGGAGTCCATACATGTTGTCTTTGATGAATCTAACGATCTTCCTTCGAGGAAGAATGAGGGTGTTGATGATGCAGATCCACTAATAGAAGGTATAAAGGAGATCACTCTGAAAGATTCAGCAACTCCAGAAGACAAGGATCAAGAAGACGAACAAAATGAGAAAGGTGAAGAAATTCAAGAACAACCTCAAGGTACAAATGACTTACCCAAGGAATGGAGGTATGTTCACAACCACCCTAAGAAGTTAATAATTGGTGATCCTATGCATGGGGTAAAAACCCGTTCTTCACTTAGAGATGTACTTAATCATTGTGCATTTGTATCTCAACTTGAACCTAAAACTTTTGAAGAAGCTGAAAATGATCATAACTGGATTAATGCTATGCAAGAAGAACTTAATCAATTTGAAAGAAATAATGTTTGGACCTTAGTGAAAAGATCTAAAGATTATTCAATAATTGGCACAAAATGGGTCTTTAGAAATAAATTAGATGAGCATGGAAATGTAATTAGAAATAAAGCAAGACTGGTTGCTAAGGGATATAATCAAGAAGAAGGAATTGATTTTGATGAAACCTTTGCACCTGTTGCTAGATTAGAAGCTATTAGACTTCTACTTGCATATGCTTGCTTTATGAATTTCAAGTTATTTCAAATGGATGTTAAAAGTGCATTTTTAAATGGATATATTTCTGAAGAAGTATATGTAGAACAACCCCCTGGATTTGAAAATCATGCTTTTCCCAATCATGTCTTTAGATTAAATAAAGCTTTATATGGTCTAAAACAAGCACCTAGAGCATGGTATGAAAGGCTAAGCAAATTTCTACTAAATAATGGTTTCTCAAGAGGCAATGTAGATACAATCCTATTTATTAAAAGAAACCAAAATGATATGCTAATTATACAAATTTATGTTGATGACATAATTTTTGGGTCTACTAATGAATCCCTTTGTCAAGACTTTGCTAAGCTTATGCAGGGAGAGTTCGAGATGAGCATGATGGGAGAACTCACCTTCTTTCTCGGACTCCAAATTAAACAATCAAAAGAGGGAATCTCCATCACCCAAAGCAAGTACACCAAGGAACTACTCAAAAGATTTGGAATGGAGAACTGCAAACCAATTGGCACACCAATGAGTCCCTCAAGTAAGCTTGACAAGGATGATGAAGGTAAAAGCGTAGACTTAAAATACTATAGAGGTATGATTGGCTCATTATTATATCTAACTGCAAGTAGGCCTGATATCATGTTTAGTGTTTGCTTATGTGCTAGATATCAATCTAATCCTAAGGAATCTCATTTGAATGCTGTTAAAAGAATCCTTAGATACTTAAATGGTACACAAACTATAGGGCTATGGTACTCTAAGGACTCACAAATTAATTTGTTAGGATATTCAGATGCTGATTTTGCTGGATGTAAATTAGATAGAAAAAGCACAAGTAGAACTTGCCAATTTCTTGGAGTTAACCTAATCTCATGGTTTAGCAAGAAACAAAATTCAATGGCACTGTCTACGGCTGAGGCCGAATACATTGCAGCCGGAAGTTGTTGTGCTCAAATCTTGTGGATTAAGCAATAACTCGAAGATTTTGGAATCAAACTTAATGAAACACCAATAAGATGTGACAACACAAGTGCCATAAATCTATCTAAAAATCCAATACAACACTCAAGATCCAAACATATTGAAATAAGACATCATTTTATAAGAGAACATGTTCAAAACAAAAATGTAATTCTTGAATATGTTTGCACTGAAAATCAATTAGCCGATATCTTTACAAAGGCCCTTAGTGAGGATAGATTCTGTGAAATTAGTAGAAATCTAGGAATTCTAGATCCATTTGCCTAAAATTTCTCAATTTTCAAAGAATTGATTAGAGCTCAATTTTCAACATCCATCCTGGTCCCAAAAGCTCAGATTTATCACTCTAAAAACTTATCATTGAGCAAAATTCTTTTTCCCAAAATTTTGAATTTTTCTGGAATTTATTTGCATTTTTCTTAAATTTCTGAACTTCATGAGTCGACCCCCATGAGTCGACTCAATGGCAAACTTGTAAATCCCACAAACTTCCCACAGGATCATTGTTTTTAAACGGGAACCCTGTTTGTGAGACGACTCATCGTCTTCCTTCCGAAAGCCGTTCTTTCCAACTCTTTCTTGCTCCAAATCCAAGGATTTATCTCGAGGCAATTCTCCCTCCTACTCTTCACCAAAAATCGTCTCCTTGGAAAAGAGATTTCTCGTGCTTTCTTGCATTGCTCGGCGTGGTTGGAACGTGCCCTAGCACTTCACCAAACTTCCAAAATCCACTTCTTTTCTCCACTAAAATTCCTCTTTACTCTCTTGAGATCCCTCCTCCTCTCAATTCAAGTCTTCTTGTCTGCTACCTTATTGGATATGGCTCCAAAGATGAAGCTTCCCCAAAGAAGGAAATTAATCCGTGAGCTTGAGGAAATTGTTCGAAAGAAAAGGCATGCTCAGTCTTCCAGTGTTCCCGCTCCAGTTTCAGTACCTGCTCAAGGTCCCTCTCAATCCTCCATAAGCCCCAGTGTAAATCCTCTTTCTGATAGAAAAGTAGAAATCGGAAAAAACATAGATTTTCGGTTCTTTGAGAAAGAAGGCTTTACTTTTGCAAGTAAGATCAAAAATCAAGGATGGAAACTCTACTGCTCCCTTAAGGAAGTCACCTATGTTAATCTAGTCAGAGAGTTCTACCAGAACCTAAATTATGGAAACGGGTCTGTGACTTCAACAGTCAAGGAGATTGACATATGCTTGGATTCTAGGATATTGGGAGATATACTTCAGTTGCCTAGTGAAGGATACTCATATATGGAACTCCCAATTAAAGAAGAAGGGATCAGAATTATCTTAGGAGAAGCTTTTTCAGGAAGTTTAAACAAATTGGAAGCAAAGCTATTATCCATTGAGATGAGGGTCCTGCATCAGATTGTAACAAAACTCTTTTTTCCTAGGAGTGGTAGACATGACTTACTGTCTGGCAGAGATGTATGTGTCATGTTTCATATCATCACTCAGACCCCCCTAAACCTCCCTGCACTTATGATAGAGGCCATGAGAGAAACTTTGAACAGATCCAAGGCACACTTGCCTTATGGTATGGCCCTTACTAGGGTATTTAGGAGGTTTGGAGTTAGCTGTGAAGGGGAGACACCTACCAAGCTCTCACATGTGGACACTTTCAACCAACACAGCCTGCACCGAATGGGAATTACAAAGACTGTTGGTGGTTGGATCAAGGGCTCTGAAGAAAGAGCTGAGGAGAGAGCTGAGGAAAGAGCTAAAGACAGAACTGAAGGCAGAGTAGAAGAAGAAGGTCCATCTTCTCCTGTACATGACTTCAGGGCAGCTTCACCAGATACCCAGTTCATTCCTGATACTGAGGCTAGCCCTTCTGAGTTTACTAGGATGCCCACACCAGTGTATCATCCAGAGAGCAGAGCACCTCATTCAGAGTTCAGACTGGCTGATGATCAGATCGAGCATATTTCACAGCGTGTGGCTTC
The DNA here is from genome assembly GCF_000442705.2 of Elaeis guineensis. Taxonomy (NCBI): domain Eukaryota; kingdom Viridiplantae; phylum Streptophyta; class Magnoliopsida; order Arecales; family Arecaceae; genus Elaeis; species Elaeis guineensis. The sequence goes on along the minus strand of NC_026004.2, from coordinate 76,568,201 downwards.
TTTGCTGTCTAGCCAGTGGGGCAGTACTTCTTTTGCACCTGGAGCTACCTCTTCTGATCAAACCATTACTCCCCACATCTCCACTGTGTTTCAGATGATATCAGATCAGTCCATCAGGATACAGCAGCTTGAGGACACAGTCTGGAGACTTACTGGCAGAGTTGTTGACTTGCAGGGGCAAGTCCTTGCATTGGCCCATCCCCAGCCACAGGAGTCTACTATTGAGGTCACAGACCTCACTGCAGAGGCTGGCAGGCTCAGAGGAGCTCTAGAAGGTGGATATGAATTGCTAAGGAAAGAGATCCGAGGATCGAGTGAGCATGCTACCACCCAGTTCACTGCTCTACTTCAATCTGTTTCCAGAGCACTGAACGTACTTGATTCTATCAGACTCACCCTTTCTGTTTAGTCCTTAGCATCTCAGCGTTCTCAGCCACCCAGTTCATCTCGTTCTCCTGCTCGTGCCAGAGGCAGACGGGGTAGAGGACGCACTTCTGATCCATCATCTCCTCACCCTATCTCTGATGACTCCGATCATTGACTTATCTTGATCTTTACTAGGTCCTAGGAGTTAGTATCTTGTTCTAGGATCTATACCTTGGGGCCATGTATTGACATTTAGCTGGTTGAATTTTATGTATTGAAACAAGTATGATATTAATGGAATCATCTTTTACCTATATTTCTACCTCTTTGTAATGATATCGATCATATTTTGGTTATATATTTTCTTCTTGTGGAAATATTGTCTTCTCCTTGTTGTTGTTTACTGTTGATAATTGCTATATTAAGGGGGAGCAAACATCTGTGAAAAACTCTAAAGGGGAAGAAATTAAAGAATGTTTCAAAAGGAAGAGTTAACTATGTTTGATGATGTCAAAAAGGGAGAGAAATTAAACAAAAACAAAAAATTGAAATTAAAAAAAAAAGGCAAAACCCTAAATTATGAGAAAAAGGGGAAGAAATTAAAGAAAAACAAAGATTGAAAGATTAAACCAAACTGGAGAAATTAAATAAAAACAAGAATTGAAAGATTAAACCAAACTTGAGAAATTAAACAAAAATTGGAAGATTAAAAAAAAAATATTGGGAAAAAAATATTGGAGAAATTAAACAAAACTTTGAGAAATTTGGTATCGAAATTTGGTATCAGACAGAACTTAAACAAAAAGCCATCCATCAAAAGCAAAATCATAAGTACAATGCAAATAAGTATCTTTTTTATATGCTCTGATATATTTCAAAATTCAAACTTGCTCTGATACATCTTTTGAAATTTACCTTGATACAACTTAAGAAATTTGATTTACTATGATACACCCTAAAATTTCTTTTAACTTTCTCTGATATATTATAACATTTTCTCTGATACAGTGTGAAATTTTCTCTGACATTTGCTCTAATATAGTGTGAAATTTTCTCTGATATATTATAAAATTTTCTTGCTCTGATACATTGTAAAATCTTTTCTGATATAATTGTAAAAATTATTTTTCTTGCTCTGATACATAGAAAAAGTTATTTATCTTCTCTTGCTCTGATATATCTTAAACTCAAAATGATCTAATACCCTTTTCAAATCTTTAAGAAAATGGACAAACTATTTTTGCATTTATATTACATGCCAAAAGGATCATACTCTTTTCAAGCATATACACTTATAATGGATTCTTTTGAAATTAATGCATTAACATAAATATTTTTGTTCAAATATTTTGTCATCATCAAAAAGGGGGAGATTGTTGCTCCTAGATTGATTTTGATGATTACAAAGCAGATTGAAGGGATACAAATAATTTTAAAATGAAAAAGTCCTTATGCTCTTCAAGGGCAAAATCATAATTTTACTAAAATTCTGATTTGATAGTATCATTTGATAGAACAAATGATTTGTAAACTATTGGTGAAAATTTCATTGTATTTGGACTTATATTTTTGAAGTTATGAAGGTTTGAAGTGCATGAGTCGACTCATGAGTCAACTCATGGCACTGTGAGCTGTTTGGCACGCAAAAAATTCCCATGGCACGCTGGATTTTTGACTTGGCACGACCTGTGAGTCGACTCATGAGTCGACCCACAAGGCATGAGTCGACTCATGAGTCGACCTCTGCTGATTTGAGCCGAAAAATCCAGAAATCAGACCTTCTGGTCTGTGCAACAGAAGTCGACTCCTGATGCATGAGTCGACTCCTGATGCATGAGTCGACTCATGAGTCGACCTCTGCGACGGAAAATATCAGCAACGGCTATTTTTTTATCCATTTTAATTGCCATTTATGCTTCCTAAAATTGCTCTAACGGCTCTTTATCTACCTAAATTATTTTCTCTTGCTTCTAATGCTACAAAATGCTTAAAATGATGAAAAAAATTGCAGTTTAAATAGCAGATCAAATTGAAGAGAAAAAGAAGAAGATCAATCGGCAGATCAAAGAGAGAAGAACAGAAGAGAGGATCCAAAATTTGCACGAAAAAGCCTGAGATCAATGAAAAATCCAAAAAGAAAAAGAGAGAGGATCCACAATATACCAGAGAGATTGTGAAAGAGAAAAGCAAGAGCTTTCAAGGAGAGAATCCTTCACGCCTATTGTTTCAACCTTGATCTAGAGATCGTTCAAAGCTTTCAAGAGATCTTCAATCAACAATCAACCTCTTCTCAAGCATTCAAGCGTTCATCCACTTTGAGAAAATCTGGAAAAAGGGGTTCTTCATTTGAGTAAAATTTTTATTGTTATATTCGCTCATTTAAAGGAGCTGTTATTGTATTAATCTGTGCTCTAAATATTCTTACTCTTTGTGAGTTTTTGTTCTTGTTTTTGGAGGATTTCCAAAACAAGGAAAGGTTGATCCGAACCTGAAATCGGAGTGTTTTGGGTTTACTTGTACCTGAGAAACAAGTGATCTAGCTGGGGATAGCTAGTGTCGGAGTTTCCGACGTTTTGTATTCGGATTGAATACAAAGGATAGTGGATTGAAATTCCCAAGTAGGATCTTGGGGAGTGGATGTAGGTGCAAGGTTAGCACCGAACCACTATAAATCCTTGTGTTTGTGGTGTGCTTTATCGCTTTACTTTATATCTTTATTATATTCTTGCATTCCTGCTTTAGGTATTTAATATTGAATTAAAATCTTTGTCTTGTTCATTATAAGAAATTAATTAAGTAATCGGTTGGGCTTAAATTTTTAGAAACCCAATTCACCCCCCCTCTTGGGTTGCATAGCTGGGCAACAAGGTCTTTTAAAGTTCAGTTCATAGGATATCCTAAAGAGTCATTAGGATACTATTTTTATATTCTAAAAGATCACAATGTGATTATGAATCGATATACTATTTTTCTTGAAAAATAGTTTATTCAAGATAGTGGCATCGGAAGAATAATTAAGCTCAAGGAGAATGTCTCCCAAGAGCAACGAGCTAAAGAACCTGAGGAACCCAATCAATTAGAATGAGTCCTAACACAATCTCTTCCACCTTGTAGATCGATTAGGATTTTTCATCCTTCTGAAAGGTACTTAGGTACTATACAAGAGGAAGTAGAGGAAATGTTCCTCACGAAAAATGGCGCTCATGGTGATGACCCCAAGACCTATGACGAGACAATATCAGATATCGACTCTGAGAAATGGTTAGAGGCAATGAGATCAAAAATTGACTCGATGCACTCAAACCAAGTTTGGACCTTGGTAGATCCACCTGAAGGTATTGTACCTATTAGGTGTAAATGGATCTTCAAAAGAAAGATAAGTGCAGATGGAAATGTGGAGACATTCATGTTGGGAATAGTATCCGAAAGCCAATCGTCAGCCTGTTGACAGTTGTTCTCTTTTGTATTAGTACATGAATTATAAATAAATAAAAGTTATTTTGGTATTTTTTTCATCACAAATATTTCATCTTCTAATGAACTCCTGTGTTGTGGTGAAGTCCTTAGGACTATTTAGACTCAACAAAGGAGGATTTGTCGCTTAGTCCTTAAACCTGTTTGCGATCAAATGATACGTTGTTACCAAAGATGACAACGTTTATCGAGCATAGGTCGTTGTGTGCCATATGGGTTGGTTGTCCTCATAACCAAAGAGTGTGGAGACACTGGTATGGCATACAAGTGAGATGTAATGGTACATCTGCACTGAACGTGACTGACTCTGAAGCTATTTCTGCTGTCAAGATTTGCTCCGATGGGATATGGGTATAAATGTCCCTCTGACCTGAGACCGCCACGGTGACTTGCAAGCAACTCACTGCACTTAGGCACTGGACTACCTGAATTTCTAATTCAGTGACGGAAGGCTGCTGGGTGTAGTCAAGTACTTGACTTGTCGGTGTATGTGTCAAGATGGGATTGACCACTCCAGTTTAGGAGCTGTGTACAGTCGTGTTTCAATTTAGCAAAACCTTGACCAGGGTAGTCCTAGTGAGGAGTCACAGAACTGATTGAGTTGAGCACGATTCGGATGATCTATCAGGGTTGACAGTTTAACCCTGAGTCATCCTAGACACAGGGGTCAAAAGGGATGAATTATACAGTAACCATATTCACATAGATTCTGAGTGTTATGATTGCAACTATTCGACTTATCCAGATGTCGGGTACCATTGCTAGATGGCCACTTCGATTAGTACAAGAATTGGTTCCTGTGCTATCGGCTTAGGTTCGAACCTGCAGGGTCACACACATTAGAGGTTCCTTTCTGATCTGATGGCTGATTATGAGTCTTATGTGTCTGGGACTCTATGATTGAGAATTAGGATTCTCTGATCATGAGTTCTACACATTTTGGGAATCAGGGTCAAAATTTTGAATTTCAAATTTTGAATTTGAAATTTGAACTCTTCGATCAAGGTTTCATATTGATGGACTTTGATACCCGATTGCCCATCGGACTTAGACATAATAATTATGAGAGGTTTTATTAGTGATTTGATCACTAATTAACTCAATTTGATTAAGTAATTATTTTTGGATCAAGTCCAATTGAATTGGATTTAGTTGGGTTTGACCCGATTAGGTTAAGAGTTGACCTAACCGTCGAGATGGTTTGGTCCCTGATTTGATCAGGGGTTGAGCTTAGTCAATTTCTAATTTGATTAGGATTTTATTGAGCCTAATTAAACCTAATTAAGTTGGGTTTAATTTAGTCTAATTGTGTTTAACCTATTTTGATTAGGTTGGTTCAATTAAGATCAAACCACCATTTGAATTTGAATCCCTGCACCACCTTAAATCTCTGCGCCCATTTGAATTCACAAGAAGAAACTTCTCATGAAATTTTTCTCATGCAAAGCCCTTCTCACGCCCACTCTTGTGCGCCAATATGGATGGATAAAGCTTATTAGTTAACCATTCAAATTCAAAGCATGTTTGAATTTGAATGGATAACTTATCTCTTTTGCCTTCAAGCTTATCCATCTTGTGCGCCACATAATTCACACGAGAAAGAGTTTCTCATGAAACCTTTCCATGCACAAAGAGTCCACGCCCTTCTCTTCTCACGTCACAAGTGGATAGGGATGAGTTGGTTTTCATTTGAATTCAAATTTGATTTAAATTCAAATGTGTAACCACTTGTCTTTATCCTCTCACGCGGATAAGACAAGTTTTGAACTATTTTAAAAGAGATAGGGAGGTGAGGCGTGCGTAGAAAAATTTTGAGAAAGAAAGTGGGGCATGCGGAAGCCTTGTGTGTGAGGTGATGATCCAAAACCTTCCCAGAGAAAAAGAAAGAAAAGAAAGAAAATTAGGCGCAGGGTTTTTGGTGTGTACCCTTGGGTTTCTACCTAGGGTTCGGGAAGTGAGATTGGTGTGCCACTAGTGTCGTGAGTCCACCAAATTTCAGGAAGAGATCCATCAACCTCTCAACCAATCATGCAGATGATACGGAGCATCCAAGGAGTCGGCACACATCGATCGAAGGAGTTCGATCAACATCAACCATCAAAAGGGTGAAATCATAAACTAGCATTCATGAGGAGCCGATCAGACGGGAGCTTCATGTGGATGATCCACAGAGGTCAGACATTAGTGTGGCTATGACGTGATGATCAGAGCCCCCTGATGGTAATCAGATTGCGGTGATCGACTACCCATAAAAGGTGATGTGTTCTGAACACAGTACAATAAAAAGTTTACTGTTTCAAATTTGAATTTCAAATTTAAATGCATGCTATTGTATCATATTTAGATCTTAGTGTAGGGTTAATTAGTATTAATTAATGAGATTAATTAATAATTTCACTATAAAATAATAATTTTGAAAAAGTTTTAAAATTACCATTTTGCCCCTGCACTGAATTTTCGCTACAAATGGTATCAGAGTATGGTTCTAGAATATGATATACATATGTATGCGTAGATTAAGGTGTAATCTATAAGTTCAAATTTGAAATTCGAAATTTGAAATTTGAATTTTGAAATTTGAATTTTAAAATTTGAAATTTGAAATTTGAAATTTGTTTGAAATTTCAAATTTGAAATTTGAAATTTAAAATTCAAAATTCAAAATTTAAAATTCAAAGATTGGAAATTCAAAATTTAAAATTTGGTTGAAATCTTAAATTTGAAATTCAAAATTTAAAATTCAAAATTCAAAGATTGGAAATTCAAAATTTGAAATTTGATTGAAATCTCAAATTAGAAATTTGAAATTTGAAATTTAAAATTTAAAATTCAAAATTTAAATTTTAAAATTGGTATATTTAGATATACTTGATCCAAGTAGCAAGTAATCTAATTGGGTTGGTTGCCGTGGCCGTCCGGTCATAGGAAAAAAGTAGGGTTTAAAGGCCCTCTCTTCCCATTCGATGGGGTCTCCTATGGCGGTAGGGGTGCCGATGCAATTATATCCCATGCCGATGAAGCAGCGAAAGGACTTAATTATAAAATTTATCATGAATGTGTTAGATTAGATCTAAAAAAAAATTTATGATTTATTTTGAGTTATTTTCTGTTATGAAATAAGCAATAGGATTGCTGTTTATGAATTGTGCTGACCCGTTTGTGAAATGAGTTAACACATTTGGTGAACAGAAAATAAAATCTTTCAAAATTTGAAAATTATTTTCGAAATATCAAATCCTGATCCATCAGCCCAAGTACTTAATTAAAAGAATTAAGTGTTGTCTAGTAGGTCTAGAATTGTGAATTAAGACCTAAGACAATTGCATAAACTTGTGGGTCAATGGGTTAGATGAATTAGGTCCATAATTGGGTTAGACCTAAGGTTAGCTTAAAAATGGACTAAATGGAGTAATTGGTCAAATCTAATCAAAAGTTGAATTAGATTAGGTCAAGGATACTCTAGACTCAACTTCAATAGTTGTAGTTGAATGGGTCCATGTCTTTAACTAGACCAAGATGGACTTAATTCATGGCTACGCGATGGATCCCTATTTACTAAGTTGATCAAAATTAAAACTAATGAACCGGTTGGTGTCTAAGGTAAGTTCGGCAGTTTTGACCAGTGGTTCTTAAGCAGGAGCTACTCGCATTGATTCGATCATTGACGAGTTAATGGCAAATCCCCACCACGGATCTCACTTACCTGACCAATCTGGTAAGTTAGATTTTGATTAGATCACTTGGTGATTAGAGCTCACCCATGTCATTAGGTAAATCAGTGTGACTGATTTAGGTGCTCCTAATGTCAGCTTTAATTAAATTTTTTTTTTTAATCTGACTTGGTGAAGTCAGTGGGAGGATTGAAATTGGCTGGATGATTTCTTCTCTACTATCCTTTAATAAAATCCTCAAAAATTATTAGGTCCCTAAAATGATTAAGTTATAATGATAACTAAGTCAATGCCTCCCATTAAGTGAGTGATAATGAGTCCATTAGTTCAATGATCATTGGAGGCCCAAAGGCCTGGTGCTCATTGGCTAATGGAATTATCATTCATAATATGATAATTTGGTTGAGTCTTTCTGATGGTGGTTAGGTTGGCCGGCCAAAGTCGGGCCTGATCATTTATTGGTCTGATTCACCAAATTAAGTCATGTTAATGGTTGGACCTAACCAGATCTTTTTAGTGGAGGCCAAAGCCTACTGATTAGGTTCTGGGGCAAAATCAATTACTAGAAGTTGTTTAGAGAAACAACTGGTTAAGAACCTACCCATAGATGCACATGGGTTGACCAACCAAAGTTGGGCTCGTGTGTAGTCTGTGTGGATTCTAGTACCCATTAAGGAATTAAAGTAATTCCTTGAATTGAAAGTTGAGGCTACCAGTTCGTAAAAATATTGAAAAAAACTTTAGACTAAAGTCCAAGTCTTTAGTATTAATTTATGTACTAATAGAGGTCTGGTTTTTCTTTATACAGCTATGGCCACTACCCCGTCGCTCCGATCATTATTAGATAATGACAAGCTTATGGGACCTAATTTCGATAGCTGATATCAAAATTGAAAATCGTCCTTGAGCATGAGTGGATCCTTTATGTAGTAACGGATCCAGCACCTAAGGAGCCAGCTCCGGATGCTAGTAAGACGATCCGAGACACTTACCAGAAGTGGCTCAATGACCGCACTACCGTCCGTTGTATTATGCTGGCAGCAATGAATGACGAGTTCAGCCGCAGGTTTGAGAACGCCCAGCCATAGGAGATGCTTCAAATGTTGAACGATTCCTTTGGCACGCCTGACGACGTTGAAAGGCACAAAACTAGTTGTGCCATTTTCAATGCTCGGATGAGGGATGGGGCCTCAGTCACTGATCATGTACTGTACATGATCGAGATGATTGAGCGCCTAAGCAAATTGGATTTTCCTCTGCACGAGCAGCTCGATAAGGATGCGATCCTTAATTCCTTGCCCAAGTCCTTCCTCCCATTTCTTACTCATTTTCGAATGACAAAGCCTGCAGTAAACTACCACGGGTTGTTGGGGTTGCTGCAGAACTTTGAGAAGGATCACCAGCTCCATAAGGAGTCGGTGAATGTAGTGGGAGGGTCTTCTTCTCGTCGTCGACCCTTTGGGAAGGGGAAGAAGAACAAGAAGAAGAAGAACAAGAAGGTGCAGCCTCATGCTGGGACGGTTGCACAGGGTCAGACCAAGAAGCGCAAGCCCGACCAGAGCCAGGCGGAGTGCTTCTTTTGCAAGAAGCAGGGGCATTGGAAGAGGAACTGTCCTCAATACATTGCCTCCTAGACCCAAACAGGCCGAAGAAGAAGCAAGATAATTATATGATAACTCCTTGCAACTTTTCCATTTGTGATACTACTACCTGGGTATTGGATATCGGAAGCCCTTATCATATTTGTAATTGATGCAGGGTCTGCAGGTTAGTAGGAGATTTGATGAAGGCGAGAGGTTCCTGAATGTTGGAGATGGAAGCAAAGTTCCAGTTCTAGCTTTAGGAATCATGAGTCTTGTAATCAATTCTCATAATGTAATTCTCAGTGAATGTCACTATTGTCCAAACTTTTTATTAAATATTATTTCTGTAGGCCTTTTGGCCATGTACGGTTATGATTTTTTAATAAAAAAAAATATTTGCAATATCATTTTGAATGGTGTTACAATGTTTGTTGAATAATTAAATAATAGAATTTACTTACTATCACAGCCTGTTAATGTGGTTCAAAACTTCGGTAAACGCCTTAGAATAGATAATTTGTCAGAAGTCTACCTTTGGCACTGTAGGCTAGGTCATATCAATAAGAACAGGATAAACAGGTTGGCTCAAAAAGAAATTCTTGAACTTGATGATTGTGAATTACTTCCAACCTGTGAGTCTTGTCTTCTTGAAAAGATGACCAAGTCACCTTTTACTGAAAAAGGTGAGCGAGCCAGTGAACTCTTGAGTCTGGTACATTCTGATGTATGTGGACCTATGAGCTCAAGTACAAAAGGTGGATATTTCTACTTCATAACCTTCACAGACGACCTATCGAGGTATGGGTATGTCTACTTAATGAAGCATAAGTCAGAGTCATTTGAAATGTTCAAACTATTCCGAAATGAGGTAGAAAAACAAACTGGGAAGTGTATTAAAATTCTTCGATCTGATCGAGGAGGTGAATACCTTTCCAATGAGTTTCTGACATATCTAGGAGAGAATGGGATTCTCTCTCAGTGGACTCCTCTTGGAACACCACAGCATAATGGTGTGTCTGAAAGGAGAAATCAAACCTTATTGGACATGGTTCGATCCATGATGGGGTTTGCTGGTCTGCCGATCTCCCTCTGGGGATATGCGCTCAAATCGGCTTGTTACCTTCTAAATAGAGTTTCGAGTAAGTCTGTAGCCAAAACGCCATATGAGATATGGATAGGATGTAAGCCAGTACTCTCGCACCTTAGGGTTTGAGGGTGTCCGACTTATGTTAAACGTTTAATTACAGACAAGCTTGGACCTAGGTCTGACAAGTGTAATTTTATAGGGTACCCAAAAGAGACCAAAGGGTATTATTTCTACCTTGCTGATGAGCAAAAGGTGTTTGTCAGCCTTAAGGCAATCTTTTTAGAAAAGGAGTTCCTTAGTGAAGGAACTGTTGCCTCTAAAGTTGAACTTGACGAAGTTCGACAGGTGGAAAATCTGACACATGTTACTGAACCTGAACCGGATTTGATTAGATCAGATCCAGAGCCCATTGATTATGCACCCTTAAGGCGATCTGGTAGAGTACCACATCAATCAGACAGATACTATGGTTTCTTGGTCCAAGATGGTGATCCTGTCGAACTTGATGAAAACGATGAGGATCCGATCACCTACATGGATGCAATGCAGAGACCTGACTCTGAGAAATGGCTAGAGGCCATGAAATCCAAAATGGAGTCCATGAAGGTCAACGATGTGTGGACATTGGTTGACTCACCCGAAGGAGTGAAACCCATAGGGTGTAAGTGGATCTTCAAGAGGAAGAGGGGCGCAGACGGAAAGGTGGAGACCTATAAAGCTCGTCTGGTTGCCAAGGGATATCGTCAACGTTATGATATAGACTATGACGAGATATTTTTTCCTATGGCAATGCTCAAATCCATTCGGATTATGCTTGCAATAGCTGCCCATCTAGACTATGAAATCTGGCAGATGGATGTGAAGACAGCTTTCCTAAACGGAGAGCTGGACGAAGAGGTGTATATGATACAACCTGAAGGGTTCACATCCACAGATGAGTCTAAGGTATGCAAGCTACAGAGGTCCATTTATGGACTTAAGCAGGCATCTCGAAGTCGGAACATACGTTTTGATAGGATAATCAAAATGTATGGCTTCGTTAAGAATGAAGAAGAGCCCTGCATTTATAAGTGGGCTAATGGTCCAGTAGTAGTATTTCTTGTATTGTATGTGAATAATATTCTCTTAATCGAAAATGATGTCCCTGCATTACAGAGAATAAAGATTTGACTGTCGTCACAGTTCTCCATGAAGGATCTGGGAGAAGCTTCCTACATCCTAGGGATGAGGATCTATAGGGATAGATCCAAAAGGTTGCTTGGCTTATCCCAGTCTACGTACATTGATACTATACTGAAAAGGTTCAGCATGAAAAATTCTAAGAAAGGCTATCTACCGATAGGCCATGGAATTTCTCTCTCGAAAAGGGATTGTCCGACAACACCTTAAGAGAGAGAGAGCGTATGGATAGGATTCCATATGCTTCGGCAGTGGGATCTATCATGTACGCCATGACATGTACACGACCAGATGTGGCATACTCACTAGGGGTAGTGAGTAGATACCAATCTGATCCAGGGGAGAATCACTGGAAGGTTGTTAAAACCATCCTGAAGTATTTAAGAAATTCTAAAAACCAGTGGCTTGTATATGGTGAATCGGACTTGAGACTTATAGGATTTACAGACTCTAGTTTCCAGTCTGATCATGATGACAGCAAGAGTGTGTCAGGATTTATTTTTACCCTTAACAGTGGGGCTGTCTGCTAGAAGAGTTCCAAGCAGCACACTGTGGCTGATTCAGTATGCGAGGCAGAGTATATTGCTGCATCAGATACTGCCAAAGAAGCAGTGTGGCTGAGAAAATTTATCATCGAGCTCGGAGTAGCACCCTCCCATGTTGGTCCAGTTTTGCTCTACTGTGACAGCTCTGGAGCCATAGCTCAGGCAAAGGAACTGAAGGCACACCAGCGGACGAAGCATATTCTGTGCCGCTACCATCTCATCTGGGAGATAGTGGATCGAGGTGACGTCGACCTTCAGAAGATCGACGGGAAGGAGAACCTGGCTGACCCATTCATTAAAGCCATTGCGGTGAAGGAGTTCAACGACTACAAGTCGAAGATAGGTATTAGATACTGCACCGATTGGCTTTAGGCCAAGTGGGAGATTGTTGGGAATAGTGTCCGAAAGCCAATCGTCAGTCTGTTGACGGTTGTGCTCCTTTTGTATTAGTACATGAATTATAAATAAATAAAAGTTATTTTGGCATTTTTTTCATCACAAATGTTTCATCTTCTAATGAACTCTTATGTTGTGGTGAAGTCCTTAGGACTATTTAGACTCGACAAAGGAGGATTTATCGCTTAGTCCTTAAACCTGTTCGTGACCAAATGATACGTTGTTACCAAGGACGACAATGTTTATCAAGCATAGTTCGTTGTGTGCCATATGAGTTGGTTGTCCTCATAACCAAAGAGTGTGGAGACACTGGTATGGCATACAGGTGAGATGTAATGGTACATCTGCACTGAACGTGACCGACTCTGGAGTTATTTCTGCTGTCAAGATTTGCTCCGATGGGATATGGGTATAAATGTCCCTCCGACCTGAGACCGCCACGGTGACTTGCAAGCAACTCACTGCACTTAGGCACTGGACTATTTGAATTTCTAATTCAGTGACGGAAGGCTGCTGGGTGTAGTCAAGTACTTGACTTGTCGGTGCGTGTGTCAAGATGGGATTGACCACTCTAATTTAGGAGCTGTCTACTGTCGTGTTTTAATTTAGCAAAATCTTGACCAGGGTAGTTCTAGTGAGGAGTCATAGGACTGATTGAGTTGAGCACGATTCGGATGATCTAATCAGGGTTGACATTTTAACCCTGAGTCATCCTAAACATAGGGGTCAAAAGGGATGAATTATATAGTAACCATATTCACGTAGGTTCTGAGTGTTGCGATTATAACTATTCGACTTATCCAGACGTCGGGTACCATTGCTAGATGGTCACTTCGATTAGTACAGGAATTGGTTCCTGTGCTATCGGCTTAGGTTCGAACCTGCGGGGTCACACACATTAGAGGTTCCTTTCTGATCTGATGGCTGATTATGAGTCTTATGTGTCTGAAACTCTATGATTGAGAATTAAGATTCTCTGATCATGAGTTCCACACATTTTGGGTACCGGGGTCAAAATTTTAAATTTCAAATTTTGACTTTGAAATTTGAACTCTTCGATCAAGGTTTCATATTGATGGACTTTGATACCCGATTGTCCATCAGATTTGGACTCAATAATTATGAGAGATTTTATTAGTGATTTGATTGCTAACTATCTCAATTTGATTGATTAATTATTTTTGGATCCAGTCCAATTGAATTGGATTCAGTTGGGTTTGACCCGATTAGGTTAAGAGTTGACCTAATCGTCGAGATGGTTTGGTCCCTGATTTGATCAGGGGTTGGGCTTAGTCAATTTCTAATTTGATTAAGATTTTATTGAGCCTAATTAAATCTAATTAAGTTAGGTTTAATTTAGTCTAATTGTGCTTAATCTATTTTGATTAGGTTGGTTCAATTAAGATCAAACCACCATTTGAATTTGAATCCCTGCACCACCTTAAATCTCTGCGCCCATTTGAATTCATGAGAAGAAACTTCTCATGAAATTTTTCTCATGTAAAGCCCTTCTCACGCCCACTCTTGTGCGCCAATATGGATGGATAAAGCTGATTAGTTAACCATTCAAATTCAAAGCGTGTTTGAATTTGAATGGATACTTATCTCTTTTGCCTTCAAGCTTATCCATCTTGTGCGCCACATAATTCACACGAGAAAGAGTTTCTCGTGAAACCTTTCCACGCACAAAGAGTCCACGCCCTTCTCTTCTCATGCCACAAGTGGATAAGGATGAGTTGGTTTTCATTTGAATTCAAATTTGATTTGAATTCAAATGTGTAACCACTTGTCTTTATCCTCTCACGCGGATAAGACAAGTTTTGAACTGTTTTAAAAGAGATAGGGAGGTGGGGCGTGCGTAGAAAAATTCTGAGAAAGAAAGTGGGGCATGAGGAAGCCTTGTGCTTGAGGTGATGATCCAAAACCTTCTGAGAGAAAAAGAAAGAAAAAAAAGAAAATTGGGCACAGGGTTTTTGGTGTGTACCCTTGGGTTTCTACCTAGGGTTCGGGAAGTGAGATTGGTGTGCCACGAGTGTCGTGAGTCCACCAAATTTCAGGGAGAGATCCATCAACCTCTCAGCCAATCGTGCAGATGATACGGAGCATCCGAGGAGTCAGCACACATCGATCAAAGGAGTTCGATCAACATCAGCCATCAAAAGGGTGAAATCACGAACTAGCATTCATGAGGAGCCGATCAGTTGGGAGCTTCGTGTGGATGATCCACAGAGGCCAGACACTAGTGTGGCTACGACATGATGATCAGAGCCCCCTGACGGTGATCAGATTGCAGTGATCGACTACCCACAAAAGGTGATGTGTTCTGAACACAGTATAGTAAAAAGTTTACTGTTTCAAATTTTAATTTCAAATTTAAATGTATGATGTTGTATCATATTTAGATCCTAGTGTAGGGTTAATTAGTATTAATTAATGAGATTAATTAATAATTTTACTATAAAATAGTAATTTTGAAAAAGTTTTAAAATTACCATTTTGCCCCTACACTGAATTTTCACTACAATTCAAGGCTAGGCTCGTAGCGAAAGGTTATAGTCAGCATGAAGGCATTGACTATCAGGATACCTTTTCGCCTGTAGCCATGCTAAAATCCATCCGCACATTGCTTGCTATTGCAGTCTATTTCGATTATGAAATATGGCAGATGGATGTAAAAACAACGTTCTTAAATGAATATCTTGAGGAAGATATCTATATGGAACAGCTGCTTAGTTTCACATCTAGTGATGATGATCACAAGGTTTGCAAGCTGCAAAAGTTCATTTATGGACTTAAGCAAGCATCTCGGAGTTGGAATATTCGTTTCAATGATGTGATCAAAATGTTTGGTTTCATCAAGAATGAGGAGGAACCATGTGTATTCAAGAAGGTCAATGAGAGTGCAATTATCTTCCTTGTACTGTACGTTGATGACATCCTCCTAATTAAAAATGATATTTTCATGTTGACCTTAGTCAAAATATGATTGTCTAAGGAGTTCTCTATGAAAGATCTAGGAGAAGCATCCTTTATACTGGGTATCAAGGTCTATAGAGATAGACCAAATAGGATGCTAGGACTTTCACAGAAGATGTACATAGAGGAGGTGCTAAAAAGGTTTAGCATAGAAAACTCTAAAAGAGGTTTAGTACCTTTTAGACATAGCATTCATCTCTTCAAGAAGATGTGCCCTAGCACACCTGAGGAGTTTGAACACATGAGCAAGATTTCTTATGCTTCGACAATAGAAAGTCTCATGTATGCCATGCTATATACACGACCTGATATAGTCCATGCTGTGAGTGTCACAAGCAAATATCAGTCGAATCCAGACGAAGAGCACTGGACTTCTGTGAAATGTATCCTTAAGTACTTGAGAAGAACTAAGGATATGTTTCTAGTCTTTAGGAATGGAGAACTCCAGGTTCAGGGATTTACAGACTCAGACTTTATGTCTGATATAGATGATCGAAAGTAGACATCTGAAAGTTTGTTCATTTGCAATAGTAGTGCAGTTAGCTGAAAGAGTTCCAAGCAGACGGTGATTGCTGATTCCACCATGGAGGCAGAGTATATTGCTACAATGGAAGCTGCGAAGGAGGCATTCTGGTATAAGAAGTTTGTCGCAGAGCTTGGAGTGATGTCATTGGATGCCATCCCTCTTTACTACGATAATAATGGCACCATAGCCCTAGCTAAGGAACCAAAATCTCACCAGAAGTCCAAGCATATCGAGCGGCGATTCCATCTGATCCGTGATTATCTCGAAAAAGGTTATGTTGAGGTTAAAAGAGTCGACTCCACAGACAATGTGGCAGACCCACTGACAAAGCCATTAGGTTAGCAAAAGATCGAATCCCACCTTGAGAAGATGGGACTTAGATATGTAGCCAATTGGCATTAGGTCAAGTGGGAGTTTGTTAGATGTGTGCCCTAGATGTCAGATTGGCTGACACATTCTTGTACAAATGTAAAGGCAAATTTATAATTTTGACTATAAATGAATAAAAAGGTTATTCAACTATCACATTGTATACATTATGTCTGTGATACATCCTTTGAGTTAGTAGGAATGTTAATTTATATTTTCAAGAGTTGAAAATTTAAGGCATGAATTTACATAACTAACTCAAAAATAGCTTCTGACCATAGGATCATCACGAGGATGGTGATCGATCCGAAAGATTGGTGTACGATCGCTTCCTTAGGATAGATGAGTCTTGAGTTTATGGTGTGGAGACACCAGAGCGAGAGTACAGGTATTCATTGAGAACGAGAGTACTGAGCGTGACCACCTCGAGCAGTCATAAGGAAGTCTATCTTCTTGTCGATGATAAAATCGATGCTGCAGCTGTGTGTCTAGTTCTTTGACCTGAGGTGCATTGACAGTTCACTTTGAGTGTGTTAAAGTTTGACTACACCATAACTCAGTCTCCTAGCCATTCAGAATCCTAAGGTGTATGTGTGGGGAAAATTTAGTGTAGGGGTAAAATGGTAATTTTAAAATTTTTTCAAAATCACTATTTTACAGTGGAAATTATTAATTAATCTAATTAATTAATAGAAATTTACCCTATACTAGGATCTAAATATGATATATAGCATGCATGCATTTAAATCTGAAATTCAAATTTGAACAGTAAATACTTTACTGTAATGTGTTCAGAACACAATACCTTTGTGCGGGTAGTAGATCGCCACAATCTGATCGCCGTCGGGAGAGTCTGATCGTCATGATGCAGCCACACAGTGTGTTTGGTCTCTGCAGATCATCCACATGAAGCTTTCGATCTGATCGACTCCTCACGAGTGCTAGCTCATTGTAAAGCCCTTTCGACGGCCGATGCTGATCGAACTCCTTCGATCGATGTCTGCCGATTCTTCAGATACTTCGGATCATCAGCAGACGTGTTTGAGAGGATGTTGAAGATCTTTCTAAAATTTGGTGGGCTCACGATACTCGTAGCTCACCTTCTCACTTCTCGAACTCCAGACTGAAATCCTGAAGAACTCACAGAAACCCTGCGCACACTTTTTCTTTCTTTTCTTTCTTTTTCTCTCGGAAGGATATAGACCTTCACCTTGCACACAAGGATTCCTCACGCCCAGATTTTCTCTCCAAAATTTTTTTTTTCTTTCTTTTTCTCTCGGAAGGATATAGACCTTCACCTTGCACAAAGGATTCCTCACGCCCAGATTTTCTCTCCAAAATTTTTCTTGCACATGCCCCACTCTTCTCCTCCTTTTAAAACAATGTCAAACGTCTTATCCACATGAGAGGATAAAGATGAGTAATTGCACATTTGAATTCAAATCAAATTTTGAATTCAAATGGAAATCAATTTATCCCTATCCACTAAGGGCGTGAGAAGAGGAGGGTGTGGCTTAATTTGTGCGTGAGTGATTTCATAAGAAATATTTTCTTGTGTAATAAATGGGGCGCTAAAAGAGGATAAGGTCAAGGTGCTAAGATTGGTTGCTCATTCAAATTCAAACTTTATTTTGAATTTGAATGACCAACCAATCATCCTTATCCACTCATTTGGCGTATTAAAGTAGGGCGTGAGGAGGGCTTTGCATGAGGAAAAATTTATGAGAACTTCCTTCTCATGAATTCAAATGGGCGCAGTGGAAGTGAGGTGGCGCAGGGAGAATGGGTCAAGGTGGTTTCATTATTTAAACCAACCTAATTGAACCAAATAAATTAGGCCCAATTAGACTAATTTAAACCCAACTTAATTAGGTTTAATTAGGCTCAATAAAATTTTAATCAAATCAAAAATTGATTAAGCCCAACCCCTGATCAAATCAGGGACCAAACCATCTCGACGATTAGGTCAACTCTTAACCTAATCGGGTCAAACCCAACTGAATTCAATTCAATTGGACTTGATCCAAAAATAATTACTCAATCAAATTATGTTAATTAATGATCAAATCACTAATTAAATCTCTCATAAATATTGAGTCTAAATCCGATGGATAATCGGGCATCAGAATTCATCGATATGTAACCCTGATCGAAGAGTCCCAAACCAGTGGGACTCTTGATCTCGGTATCCAAAATGTGTGGGACTCGTGATCAGAGAATCCTGATTCTCGATCACAAAGTCCCAGACATGTAGGACTCATAGTCTATGAGTATTAGAACTCTTCATCAACCATCAGATCAGATAGAAACCTCTAATGTGTGTGACCCCGCAGGCTCGAACCTAAGTCGGTAGCACAGGAATCAATTCCTATACTAATCGAAGTGACCATCTAGCAATGGTATCCGATGATCGGATAGGTCGAATAGTCACAATCGTAATACTCAAAACCTACATAAATATGGTTACTGTATAATTCATTTTTTTGACCTCTGTGTTTAGGATGACTCAGAGTTAAACTGTCAACCCTGATTAGATCATCCGAATCGTGCTCAACTCAAATAGTCCTGTGACTCCTCACAAAGACTACCCTGGCCAAGATTTTGCTAAATTGAAACATGACTATACACAGCTCCTGAACTGGAGTGGTCAATCCCATCTTAACACACGCACCGACAAGTCAAGTACTTGACTACACCCAGCAGCCTTCCGTCACTAAATTAGAAATTCAGATAGTCCAGTGCCTAAGTGCAGTGAGTTGCTGCAAGTCACCGTAGCGGTCTTAGGTCGGAGGGATATTTATACCCATATTCCATCAGAGCAAATCTTGACAGCAGAAATAGCTCCAGAGTCGGTCACGTTCAGTGCAGATGTACCCTTACATCTCACCTGTATGCCATACCAGTGTCTCCACACTCATTGGTTAAGAGGACAACCAACCTATATGGCACACAATGACCTATGCTTGATAAACATTGTCGTTCTTGGTAACAACGTATCATTTGGTCGCGAATAGATTTAAGGACTAAACGATAAATCCTCCTTTGTCGAGTCTAAATAGTCCTAAGGACTTCACCACAACATAGGAGTTCATTAGAAGATGAAATATTTTGTGATGAAAAATACCAAAATAATTTTTATTAATTCATAATTTATGTACATATACAAAAATGAGCACAACCGTCAACAGGCTGACGATTGGCTTTGGGACACTATTTCCAACCATCTCCCACTTGGCCTAAAGCCAATCGGTGCAGTATCTAATATCCATCTTCAACTTGTAGTCGTCGAACTCTTTCACCGCAATGGCTTTAGTGAATGGGTCAGCTTGATTCTCCTTTCCATCGATCTTCAGAAGATCGATGTCACCTCGATCTATAATTTCTCGGATGAGATGGTAGCGGTGCAGAGTATGCTTCGTCCGCTGGTGTGCCTTGGGTTCCTTCACCTGAGCAATGGCTCCAGAGCTATCACAGTAGAGCAGAACTGGACCAACAAGGGAGGATGCTACTCCGAGCTCGGTGATGAATTTTCTCAGCCACACCGCTTCTTTGGCAGCATCTGATGCAGCGACATACTCTGCCTCGCAAACTGAATCAGCCACTGTGTGTTGCATGGAACTCTTTCAGCAGATAGCCCCACCATTAAGGGTAAAAATAAATCCCGACACACTTTTGCTGTCATCATGATCAGACTGAAAACTAGAGTCTGTAAACCCTATAAGTCTCAAGTCTGATTCACCATAAACAAGCAACTGGTCCTTAGTATTTCTTAAATACTTCAGGATGGTTTTAACAACCTTCCAGTGATTCTCCCTTGGATCAGATTGGTATCTACTCACTACCCCTAGTGAGTATGCCACATCTGGTCTGTGCATGTCATGACGTACATGATAGATCCCACTGTCGAAGCATATGGAATCCTACCCATACGCTCTCTCTCTTAAGGTGTTGTCGGACAATCCCTCTCAAGAGAGAAATTTCATGGCCTATCAGTAGATAGCCTTTCTTGAAATTCTCCATGCTGAACCTCTTCAGTATAGTATTTATGTACGTAGACTGGGATAAACCAATCAACTTTTTAGATCTATCCCTATAGATCCTCATCCCTAGGATGTAGGAAGCTTCTCCCAGATCCTTCATGGAGAACTGTGACGATAGCCAAATCTTTATTCACTGTAATGCAGGGATATCATTCCCGATTAAGAGAATATCATCCACATATCATACAAGAAATATCACTACTAGACCATTAGCCCACTTATAAATGCAGGGCTCTTCTCCATTCTTAACGAAGCTATACGTCTTGATCGTCCTATCAAAACGTATGTTCCAACTCCGGGATGCCTGCTTAAGTCCATAAATGGACCTCTGTAGTCTGCACACCTTAGACTCATCAGTGGATGTGAATCCTTCAGGTTGTATCATATACACCTCTTCATCCAGCTCTCCATTTAGGAAAGCTGTCTTCATATCCATCTGCCAGATTTCATAGTCCAGATGGGCAGCTATCGCAAGCATAATCCGAATGGATTTGAGCATTGCCAGAAGAGAAAACATCTCATCATAGTCTTACCATAATGTTGACGATATCCCTTGGCAACCAGACGGGCTTTATAGGTTTCCACCTTTCCATCTGCGCCCCTCTTCCTCTTGAAGATCCACTTACACCCTGTTGGGTATAAAATACCCCCCAACCGAAGTTCGTGTCAAGAGTGACCCTCCAGGGATTTCGCCGACATCCGACCTTCGATGACATTTTTTTGAACCTCCCCGACGGTCGAGCCTCCGCAATGCTTTCGAGTTCTACCGACGGATAAACCCCTACCAGTGTCAACCAGATTCTCCATGATGGACGGACCCCATCCAAGTGTCTACGGTGGTCAACCACCTTCTAGCCTTCATCCGGGCTCCTACGGGAGCCGGGCTTCTTCCTCGAGTTTCAACTGCAGGTAGCCTTCATCCGGGCTCCTATGGGAGCCAGACTTCTTCCTCGAGTTACAACTGCAGGTAGCCTTCGTCCGGGCTCCTACGGGAGCCGAACTTCTTCCCCGAGTTCCAACTGCAGGTAGCCTTCATCCAGTCTCCTACAGGAGCCGGACTTCTTCCCTGAGCTCCAGCTGTAGGTAGCCTTCGTCCGGGCTCCTATGGGAGCCGATCTTCTTCCCCAAACAGGTAGACTTCGTTCGAGCTCCTACGGGAGCCAGACTTCCGCCCTGAACTCCTGTTGCAGGTAGACCTCACCCGAACTCCTACAAGGGTCGGACTCCGAGCTTCTACTGCAAGCGATCCACTCCGAGCTTCTGCTACAAACGATCTACTTCAAATTTCTACTATGAGCAGTCCGCGTCGGATTCCCACTGTAAGCCTTCACCCGAGCTTCCATTGTAGATGAATTCCTTTCGAATTTCTATCGCAGACAGGCTTCGACCGAGATTTCTCGACAAATGATCTCCGTCCGAGCTTCTACGGAGATCGAACTCCGACCGAACTTCTGTAGCAGACAGATTTCGGGCGAACTCCTACGACACATGGAATCCAGCAGCTGGACCCCTCCTGCGGATGAACCCCTCCAGCGCCATCCGGCATCCACTGCCGGCCGACCCTCTATCGAATTCTACGTGAAACCGAACTTCGTCTGCGAAAAGCCTCTGACCGAGCTCCTACAGAAAGTGGCCCTCGTCTGCAGTATTAACGCCCAAGGCATCCGACGGTAGAAGGTTCGCCAGCAACATCCGAGCTCCCCTCAGATGGATAGCTGCCTCTCTTCGCCAGATACCTCAACCGAGCTTCGGCCAATAGGCCTGGACTCCTCGACGGACCACAGTAATGGCCACAACTCTGCTCCACTTCCAGCGGCCACAGTAATGTCCATGACTCTGCTCCACTTCCTGCAATGGATTCCATGTGGCTCCACCACTCTCTGGCAAGTCGCGACAATGGACACTGATCCACTCCCTGCAATAGGCTCCACATGGCAGGCCACGGTGATAGCCATGACTCCACTCCACTACTCTTCATAACAAACTCGTCCTGGCCCTGAGCGGCCCACTACCGGGCGGTTACAAACGTCGCTGTCAGTCTGTTGCATCCTCCATCTATAAAAAGGAGACTCCAGATACGTTATTCTCTAAGCTCTAATTTCTATCTCAAAATTTTGCTAAAATTTTTGTTCGAGCACTCCATTCTTGTTGAGGCAGAGAACTGACTTGAGCATCGAAGGGTCTTGCCGGAGCACCCCCAACTCCGATTTAGACTTCCTTTGCAGGTCCCGGCAGTGACCGTGACCCCCTCGACTCCAGCTTCTCCGACGCCGGCGGATTTTTGCACCAACAGGATTGGCGCTAGAGGAAGGGCGTGTGTCTTTGCAGTACCCTTGTTCTTAAAGGAGCGCTCAATGGGACCACCTTCAGTCATCTTCTCCGACATCCTCTCCTCTAATTTCCTGCCTGATCTCCACTTGATGCCTCTCCGAAGGGCATCCTCCAAGCGGTCGACGACCTTCGCGGCCAGATCTCAGCGGGCTCCGCAAGCCCCAGCCCCATCTCCAGTTTCCCAGGCTCCTCTTCCTCCGACGATGGCAGTCGGCATGGAGCAGTCCGATGATCGACCTCCGATCGATTTCACCAACACCATCTCAGGAGAATCCTGACAGGGAACAACCGGTGTATTGGCCAGACCTCCCAAGAGACAAAGGATTAAGAAATCTATAACCTTTATTGAGAAAGATGCTCGGAGAGTTCAATTCCCTCATAACGATGCGGTTGTAGTTTCTTTAAGTATAGCTAACTATGATGTGCGCTGCATTCTTGTCGACAATGGAAGTTCGGCCGATATTTTGTTCTACGATGCCTTCTCAAAAATGTCCATCCTTGATGATCGTTTGGGGCCGATTAGCTCCCATCTGGTAGGGTTTACCGACGATGCTATCCTGGTGGAGGGGGTAATAACTTTGACTGTAGCTGCGGATCGATATCCAAGACAGTCCAGGGCTTTGGTGGATTTTCTGGTGGTGAAGGCACCGTCAGCCTACAACATAATCCTCGCCCGACCTGGCCTCAATGCCCTCTGGGCCGTGGTGTCGACCTACCATCTGAAATTGAAATTCCCTACTAGTCGGGGGGTCGAAGAAGTCAAGGGAGACCAAGCCCTGGCCAAACACTGCTACAGCATAGCCTCGCAAAGAAGTGACCAATCTGACCTCTGTCCGATTGATGGATTGGACGCCCGCGATGATCTCACTGAGGAAAGGGGCGGGCCAATCGAAGATTTGGTTTCGATCCCTTTGAACGATGGGAATACAGAGCATATGGTGAAGATCGACTCCAACCTGGGGGAAGAGATACGGACGTAGCTCATTGATTTCCTACGAAAGAATATGGATGCTTTCGCTTAGGTTCCAACGGACATGCCGGGGATTGACGTAGAGGTCATGGAACATCGTCTGGCCGTTGATCCAAAGCATCGACCGACGAAAGAAAAAATCCGAGGTCATGCATCGGAAAGGCAAAAAGCCATAGCCGAGGAAGTGGATAAACTCCTAAAAGCTGGATTCATTAGAGAGGTCAATTATCCTGTCTGGATTTCCAACGTTGTCCTAGTCAAAAAGGCAAACGGCAAGTGGAGGATGTGTATAGATTTCAAAAAGCTGAATAAAGCCTGCCCAAAGGACAGCTACCCTCTGCCCAGGATTGATCAACTAGTGGATGCAACCTCGGGCCATGAGCTTCTCACCTTTATGGATGCATTCTCCGGCTATAATCAAATTAGAATGATGCCAGAAGATGAAGAAAAGACTGCTTTCATTACTAACCATGGTCTTTACTGTTATAGGGTCATGCCTTTCGGCCTCAAAAATGCAGGTGCGACCTATCAGCGGCTGGTGAAAAAAATCTTCAAGGAACAGATCGACCGCAACATGGAGGTCTACGTGGACGACATGCTCGTGAAAAGCAAATCTTCAATGAACCACATCGCCGACCTCGAGGAGACCTTCGATGCCCTCCGAAAATATAAGATGAAGCTGAACCCGGCTAAGTGTGCTTTCGGAGTGACCTCGGGGAAGTTCTTGGGCTTCATGGTATCGGGGCACGGAATTTAAGCCAATCCGGAGAAAATTCATGCCATCCAGGAGATGACTGCCCTGAAGTCGATAAAAGAGGTTCAACGCCTTACAGGGAGGGTGGCAGCCCTGAATCACTTCATTACGAGGTCGGTCGAATGGTGCTTACCCTTCTTCCAAACCCTCAAGCGGCCGAAGAACTTCTGTTGGACCACTGAGTATCAGCAGACGTTCGAAGAACTAAAGAGCTACCTCAGCTCACCTCCGCTATTGGTGAAGCCCAAGCCCGAGGAGTTGTTCTTGTACCTGGCGGTCTCTCCTATGGCCCTCGCAGCAGTTCTTGTCAAGGAAGAAGCAAAAATTCAACAGTCGATCTATTACATCAGTCGCACGTTGAGAGACACCGAAACCAGGTATACTAAATTGGAGAAACTAACTTATGCCCTGTTGATTGCTGCCCGAAGGCTCCGACCTTACTTTCAAGGGCACACCGTAACGTTGGTCACCGACCAGCCGATTAAGGCGGTTTTGCATCGGGCGG
Source organism: Elaeis guineensis (assembly GCF_000442705.2). Taxonomy (NCBI): domain Eukaryota; kingdom Viridiplantae; phylum Streptophyta; class Magnoliopsida; order Arecales; family Arecaceae; genus Elaeis; species Elaeis guineensis. The sequence continues at coordinate 76,543,429 of NC_026004.2, read as the reverse complement.
ATGCTTCTGGGAGGATAGCGAAATAGGCGATCGAGCTCATAGAATTTGACATCAACTATCAACCTAGGTCGACAGTAAAAGCCCAGATACTGGCAGATTTTATAGTAGAATGCACTATCGCAGAGGAGGCTGAACCTGAACAAGGTGAAGCTGACGGCCTGAAGTCCCGACTGAACTCCTCTGAAGAAGAAACAGACCCCCCTGATTGCTTTTGGGCCCTCTATGTGGATGGATCCTCCAACATGTCAGGCGCAGGCATGGGCCTGATTTTGATCAGTCCGGAGGGGATCGTCGTGGAGTACGCGCTGCACTTTGAATTCCCCGCAACGAACAATGGAGCGGAATACGAAGCTCTAGTCGCGAGATTGAGGATCACCAAAGAATTAGGAGTAGATCGGCTCCAAGTTTACAGCGACTCCCAATTGGTGGTGGGACAAGTCAGCGAAAACTATGAAGCACGGGAGGATAGCATGGCTAAATATCTTGAAAAGGTAAAGGAGCTCATCCTCGCCTTTAGTAGCTTCAATATCAGGCAGATTCCAAGAATAGAAAATACAAGGGCCGATCTTCTCTCCAAGTTGGCTACACTGGCTCCGACTGAATTGCCCAATGGTGTTCTCTTTGAAGTTTTGAAGTGCCCGAGTACAGAAGAATCGCAGCCCGTGATGGAAGTCGGCCATGAACCCAGCTGGATCGACCCTCTGGCGGCATATCTCAGAGACAAGATTCTCCCTCATGATGCAAAAGAGGCTCAGAAGCTCAGAAATCAAGCCTCCCGATACATCCTTTATGAGGACAAGTTGTACAAGAGATCATACTCTTTGCCCCTTTTAAAATGTCTCCAGCCTTCAGAAGCTGACTACGCCTTGTGAGAGGTGCACGAAAAAATCTACGGAAGCCATTTGGGGGCTAGATCCTTATCCCACAAGTTGCTCCGCCAAGGGTATTACTGGCCGACAATGTATCGTGACTCCATTGAATACGTCAGAAAGTGTGACTGATGTCAGAGATATGCCAACATCCAGAGACAGCCCGCCTCCGAGCTTACACCCTTGAGCGCCCCATGGCCGTTTGCGCAATGGGGAATAGATATCCTTGGACCCTTTCCCATGGTGTCGGGGTAGAGGAAGTTCCTTCTGGTAGCAATTGACTATTTCACCAAGTGGGTTGAAGCCGAACCGCTGGCGAAAATCACAGAAGCTAAAATGCAAGACTTTGTCTGGAAGTCCATCGTTTGCAGGTTCGGCCTGCCGAGAACCCTAATTACTGATAATGGGTGGCAATTTATGGGAGTGAGATTCATCGAATTTTGTGAAGACCTAAACATCTCCCACAACTTCACATCGGTAGCCCATCCTCAGGCCAACGGCGAAGTCGAAGTGACCAATAGAACTCTGCTGCAAGGAATCAAGATAAGGCTCGAAAAAGTGAAGGAAACTTGGGCAGACGAACTTTATCATGTATTGTGGGCATACCGAACTACCCAAAGGTTACCCACGGGGGAAACCCCCTTTGCTCTAACCTTTGGAACGGAGGCCATTATCCCAATTGAGCTCAAACTCCCGTCGGCACGAGTCGTGGCATTCAGCGAACATCACAATCCACAAGGCCTTAAAGCCAACCTCGACTTGTTAGAAGAAAAGCGGGAGGCAGCTCAAGTTCGGATGGCAGCCTACAGATAGAAGTCGCCCGCTATTACAACTCCTGGATCAAAAACAAAGTCTTTAGAGTAGGAGACCTGGTGCTTCGACGAGCCGCCATCTCGCAACCTCAGGATCGAGGAAAGCTTGCCCCAAATTGGGAAGGCCCGTATGAAGTCAAGAAGGTAGTCCAGCCCGAAACTTACTACCTCAAGGAGCTCGAAGGAGCAGACCTCCTATGACCATGGAGCTCGAAAAATTTACGAATGTATCACCAATAACTTTACTTTAAATGAAAGTTTTATATCCACATGTTTTCTCTCTTGGCACGAGCCTATATTGATAGGACTCGAAACAAACCGTGTTGGGAGCAGGAGGAGAACCTCGTCTCGACACAATCGAAGGCCCAATTACACTTAGATCGGATGGGGGGAGAGGCCCTGCAATGCCCATATGTGCCCCCACAGCCCTGTTAGGGATAGGAGGAGAACCTCGCCCTAACAGGAGCAAAGTCGAAGGCCCAGTTATACTTAGACCGGATGGGGGGAGAGGCCCTGCAACGCCCATATGTGCCCCCACAGCCCTGTTAGGGACAGGAGGAGAACCTCGTCCTAACAGGAGCAAAGTCGAAGGCCCGGTTACACTTAAACTGGATGGGGGGAGAGGCCCTACAACGCCCATATGTGCCCCCACAATCCTGTTAAGGACAGGAGGAGAACCTTGTCCTAACAAGAGCAAAGTCGAAGGCCCGATTACACTTAGACCGGATGGGGGGAGAGGCCCTGCAATGCCCATATGTGCCCCCATCACCCTATTAGAGATAGGAGGAGAACCTCGCCCCAACATGAGCAAAGTCGAAGGCCCGGTTACACTTGGACCGGATAGGGGGAGAGGCCCTGCAACACCCATATGTGCCCCCACCACCCTGTTAGGGATAGGAGGAGAATCCCGCCCTAACATGAGCAAAGTCGAAGGCCCGGTTACTCTTAGATCGAATGAGGGGAGAGGCCCTGCAACGCCCATATATGCCCCCACAGCCCTGTTAGGAACAGGGGAAGAACCACGTCCTAACCTGAGCTGAAATCGATTACATCAGAAATAGGGAAAGAACCTCATCCTGACACCAACTAAGGTCTGGTCATTCAAGATCAGATCAAAAAAAGGAAACCTTCTCAGTGGCCCCTCCGCGCTCCCGCGACCCCACTAAGGGCAGAGGGAAAACCCTCACTCAAGAAAAGGAAAAGAAAAAGGGGAGGGGGGTTAAAAAGGAAAGCAATGAACTGCATCAGCGACGAATGGAAAACAAATTACATCAAAGACACAGGAAGCCTCATCTCAGCGAAGATTGGGGTTCTTATCAAAATCTCTGGTCTCTAAGAGAGCTCTCAATGCAGGCCAAGGATAAAACGACTTCCTCGGGGCGACGAGAAACTCAAACCTCCGAGCTCGAACTCTGAAAGGAGGCGTCAAACTCGAACGGTCCCAGACAAACCTGCGGCCATAAACAAAAGGATGGGTCAATACGACGATGATCGGGTACCTTCGAACGGCATCAATATCAAGCAAGGCAAAAGCCAAAAGAAGCTCGGCAAACGATAATTCAACATGTGAGTAAAAGAGGTAACGAAAAATTTCCTTCTCATGTCATTGACTAAGTAAGCATTACAGAGCCCTTGAGGCTGAAGAAGAAAGATGACAAAAAAAGCAGGCCGACGTGGCGATGACCAGGAACCTCCAGACAACGTCGGCATCAAAGAAAAAAAAAGAGGGGGGAATACCGCACTAACAATAGTGAATGAAAGAAGTTCGACAGGCGACAACTTGACGCAAAGTACGGGCAAAGTAACAAAAATCTCCTTTTCATTCTTGGTTAACAAGAGGTACGGTATAAAACCCTGAGGACCGAGAAAAAAAGAACATTACTACAAGACTTGAAAAGAATACATTAGAAACCACTCCAAACTTTCGACTTCTCCTTCCGGTTCCATCTTCCTCAGCAGTATCTCCCAGCACGTGTGATGAATCCATCGGCTCTCACCCCCGCCTCGTTCCGCACCATTGCCGAAATCGCAATCCTAGGGGGAAAAGGGGGGGATAGAATTCAAGGGGTGACGGCAGCGACGACCTGTATCGGGAAGAATTGGAAGCACCCCGAAGGCCGCGATGACATCGGAGGCATGCACCACCACCGCGTGCTCCCCGATAACCACCATCCCAGGTACTTTGGCGAGGTCAGCATGCGCTACTTCCACCGCCCCCACAACAAGTTCTACTGTCCCACTGTCAGCACCGACCACCTCTGGTCCCTCGACCCCGACGATGTCAAGGAACCCACCACGGCTTATGACGGCAACTCTACCCCCTTGACCGGTGTCGCCCCGTTCAACTACTTCAGAATTCTCGGGTAGGACACGCTCACTGGCTGGTTCCATTATTAAATCCCTGTTGTTGAAGAAATTCTCCCTCGAGCCCCCTACGAAGCTATGGGAGCCCTCGGTGGCAGTTTGATAGCCACTGAACTTGCAGGCCACTGTTTCCCCCCTCCTACTCCTCTCGATCCACAGCATCCTCTCGAGATTGACCTCCGGGGTAGAAGCCTTAGTGGGAGGATTCCCCAAAAGGGCTCGAAAGACAGAAGGCAGCAGGAAGCCGGCGGAAATGGCGAAGATTGGCGCGAAGAATGCTTAGGGTCGAAAAAGGCGCTGTTGGGTGGCTAAACTCTTAGGCAGAAGAAAGGCATCGTCTGGACTCTCAGGCGAAATGAAGCCACTGGAGGGAAGGAGGGGACTTAAATAAGTGACGGGGTCTGGCACAGTTATGGTGGCGGATATCCCTAGGTCAACCAATGCCCGCCACGCGTCCCACTCACCGTGGCGTAGAGCTGACTACCAGCGGGATCATTATGGTGTGGCGCTTGGGACAACGCTCCAGCGAGAATTCCAAAAGGTCTCTTTGGATCACCTCGATTTGAAAAGATTCCAGCACGCGCGCATTAAATGCCATGATTTTTGAGGGCGGTCGTGCGCGGGATTCAAGGGAGCAACTTCGGCTGTGAAAATTTCTCTGTACTTCCTTCATTCGAAACTCGAACTCGAAAGTAGGGGGACTGGTGTTAGGTATAAAATACCCTCCAGCCAAAGTTCGTGTCAAGAGTGACCCTCCAGAGATTTTGCCGACGTCCGACTTTCGGCGACATCTTTCCGAACCTCCCCGACGGCCGAGCCTCTGCAATGCTCTCGAGTTCTGCCGACGGATAAACCCCTACCAGTGTCAACCGGATTCTCCACGACGGACGGATTCCATCCAAGTGTCTATGGTCGTCGACCACCTTCTAGCCTTCATTTAGGCTCCTACGGGAGCCGGGCTTCTTCCCCGAGTTCCAACTGAAGGTAGCCTTCGTCCGGGCTCCTACGGGAGCCGGACTTCTTCCCCGAGTTCCAACTGCAGGTAGCCTTCGTCCGAGCTCCTACGGGAGCCGGACTTCTTCTCTGAGTTCCAACTGCAGGTAGCCTTCGTCCGGGCTCCTACGGGAGCCGGACTTCTTCCCCGAGCTCCAGCTGCAGGTAGCCTTCGTCCAGGCTCCTATGGGAGTCGATCTTCTTCCTCGAACAGGTAGACTTCGTCTGAGCTCCTACGAGAGCCGGACTTCCGCCCTGAACTCTTGTTGCAGGTAGACCTCATCCAAAATCCTACAAGGGCCAGACTCCGAGCTTCTATTGCAAGCGATCCACTCCGAGCTTCTGCTACAAACGATCTACTTTAAATTTCTACTATGAGCGGTCCGCGCCAGATTCTCACTGTAAGCCTTCACCCGAGCTTCCATTGTGGATGAATTCCTTCCGAATTTTTATCGCAGACAGGCTTCGGCCGAGATTCCTCGACACATGATCCCCACCTGAGCTTCTACGAAGATCGGACTCCGACCAAACTTCTGTAGCGGATAGATTCCGGGCAAACTCCTACGACACATGAAATCCAACAGCTGGACCCCTCTTGTGGATGAACCTCTCCAGCGCCATCCGACATCCACTGCCGGCCGACCCTCTGCCGAATTCTACACGAAACCGAACTTCGTCTGCGAAAAGCCTCTGACCGAGCTCCTACAGAAAGTGGCCCTCGCCTGCAGTATTAACACCCAAGGCACCCGACGGTAGAAGGTTCGCCAGCAACATCCAAGCTCCCCTCAGATGGATAGCTGCCTCTCTCCGCCAGATACCTCAACCGAGCTTCGGCCGACAGGCCTGCACTCCTCGACGGGCCACAGTAATGGCCACGACTCTGCTCCACTTCCAGTGGCCACAGTAATGGCCATGACTCTGCTCCACTTCCTGCGATAGATTCCGCATGGCTCCACCACTCTCTGGCAAGTTGCGATAATGGACACTGATCCACTGCCCACAACAGGCTCCACATGGCAGGCCACGGTGATAGCCACGACTCCACTCCACTACTCTTCATAACAAACTCCTCCTGGCCCCGAGCGGCCCACTACCGGGCGGTTACAAACGTCGCTGTTAGTCTGTTGCATCCTCCACCTATAAAAATGGGACTCCAGATACGTTATTCTCTAAGCTCTAATTTCTATCTCAAAACTCTGCTAAAATTTTCGTTCGAGCACTCCATTCTTGTTGAGGCAGAGAACTGACTTGAGCATCGGAGGGTCTTGCCGAAGCACCCCCAACTCTGATTTAGACTTCCTTTGCAGGTCCCAACGGCGACCGCGACCCCCTCGACTCCAGCTTCTCCAACGCCGATGGATTTTTGCACCAACACACCCTATGGATTTTACTCTTTCGGGTGGGTCAATCTATATCCACACATCGTTGACCTTCATGGACTCCATTTCGGATTTCATGGCCTCTAGCCATTTCTCAGAGTCAGGTCTCTACATTGCATCCATGTAGGTGATCAGATCCTCATCATTTTCATCAAGTTCGATAGGATCGTCATCCCGGACCAAGAAATCATAGTATCTGTCCGGTTGATATGGTACTCTACCAGATCACCTTAAGGGTTGTTGAACAATGGGCTCCGGATCTGATCTAATCAAATTCGATTCAGGTTCAGCAACTTGTGTTGGTTTTTCTACCTGTCAAACTTCGTCAAGTTCGACCTTAGAGGCAACAGTCCCTTCACCAAGGAACTCTTTTTCCAAAAAGATTGCCTTAAGGCTGACAAACACCTTTTGCTCATTAGCCAGGTAGAAATAATACCCTTTGATCTCTTTTGGGTATCTTATAAAATTACACTTGTCAGACCTAGGTCCTAGCTTGTTCGTAATTAAATGTTTAACATAAGCCGAACACCACCAAACCCTAAGGTGCGAGAGTGCTGGTTTACGTCCTATCCATATCTCATATGGCATTTTGGTTACAGACTTACTCGAAACTCTATTTAGAAGGTAACAAGCTGATTCGAGCGTATATCCTCAGAGGGAGATCGGTAGACCAGCAAACCCCATCATGGATCAAACCATGTCCAACAAGGTCCGATTCTTCCTTTCAGATATACCATTATGCTGTGGTGTTCCAAGAGGAGTCCATTGAGAGAGAATCCTATTCTCCCCAAGATATGTCAGAAACTCATTGGAAAGGTATTCACCTCCTCGATCAGATCGAAGAATTTTAATACACTTCTCAGTTTGTTTTTCTACCTCATTTTGAAATAGTTTGAACATTTCAAACGACTTCGACTTATGCTTCATTAAATAGACATACCCATACCTCGATAGATCGTCTGTGAAGGTTATGAAGTAGAAATATCCACCTCTTGCACTTGTGCTCATGGGTCCACATATATCAGAATGTACCAGACCCAAGAGTTCACTGGCTCACTCACCTTTTTCAGTAAAAGGTGACTTGGTCATTTTACCAAGAAGACAGGACTCACAGGTTGGAAGTGAATCACAATCACCTACTTTAAGAATTCCTTCTTGAGCCAACCTGTTTATCCTGTTCTTATTGATATGACCTAGCCTATAGTGCCAAAGGTAGACTTCTGACACATTATCTATTTTAGGGCATTTACCGGAGGTTTGAACCACATTAACAGGTTGTGATAGAAAGTAAATTCCATTATAAAGTTGTCCAATAAATATTATAACACCATTCAAAATGATATTGTAAATATTTTTTTTTATAAAAAATTGATAACCGTTCATGGCCAAAAGGCCTACAGAAATAATATTTAATAAAATGCTTGGACAATAGTGACATTCACTCAGAATTATATTTCGAGAATTGATTACAAGGTTCATGATTCCTAATGCTAGAACTGAAACTTTGCTTCCATCTCCAATGTTCAGGAACCTCTCGCCTTCATCAAATCTCCTACTGACCTGCAGGCTTTGCATCAAATTGTAAATATGATAAGGGCTTTCGGTATCCAATACCCAGGCAGTAGTATCATAAATGGAAAAATTGCAAGGTGTTATCATATAAGTACCTTGCTTCTTCTTTGGCCTGTTCGGGTCCAGTGAGGCAATGTATAGAGGATAGTTTCTCTTCCAGTGCCCCTGCTTCTTGCAAAAGAAGCATTCCGCCTGGCTCTGGTCGGGCTTGTGCTTCTTGGTCTGACCCTGTGCAGACATCCCAGCATGCAGCTACACCTTCTTATTCTTCTTCTTCTTGTTCTTCTTCCCTTTTTTAAAGGGTCGACGACCAGAAGAAGACCCTCCCACAACATTCACCGACTCCTTATGGAGCTGGTGATCCTTCTCAAAGTTCTGCAGCAACCCCAACAAGCCATGGTAGTTCACTGCAGGCTTTGTCATTCGAAAATGAGTAAGGAAAGGAAGGAAGGACTTGGGCAGAGAATTAAGGATCGTATCCTTACCGAGCTGCTCGTGTAGGGGAAAACCCAGTTTACTTAGGTGCTCAATCATTTCGATCATATACAGTACATGATCAGTGACTGAGGCTCCATCCCTCATCCGAGCATTGAAAATGACACAACTAATTTTGCACCTTTCAACATCGTCAGGCATGCCAAAAGTGTCGTTTAACATTTGAAGCATCTCCTGTGGCTGGACGTTCTTGAACCTGCGACTAAACTCATCATTCATTACCGCTAGCATTATGCACCGGACGTTGGTGCGGTCGTTAAGCCACTTCTGGTAAGTGTCTCGGACCATCCCTGTAGCATTCAGGGCTGGCTCCTTAGGTGTCAGATTCGTTACTACATAAAGGATCCGCTCATGCTCAAGGATGATTTTTAATTTTCGATACCAGCTATCAAAATTAGGTCCTATGGGCTTGTCATTATCTAATAATGACTGGAGCGACAGGGTAGTGGCCATAGCTGCATAAAGGAAAACCAAACCTATATTAGTGCATAAATTATTAATACTAAAGACTTAGACTTTAGTCTAAAGTTTCTTCCAGTATATTTATGAATTGGTAGCCTCAACCTCCAATTCGAGGAATTACTTTAATTTCTTAGTGGGTACTAGAATCTACACAGACTACACACGAGCCCAACTTTGGTTGGTCAACCCATGTGCATCTATGGGTAGGTTCATAACCAGTTGTTTCTCTAAACAACTTCTAGTAATTAATTTTGCCCCAGAACCTAATCAGTAGGCTTTGGCCCCCACTGAAAAAATCTGGTTAGGTCCAACCATTAACATGATTTGATTTGGTGAATCAGACCAATAAATGATTAAGCCCGACTTTGGTCGGCCAACCTAACCACCATCAGAAAGACTCAAACCAAATTATCATACTATGAATGATAATTTCATTAGTCAATAAGCACCAGACCTTTGGGCCTCCAATGATTATTAAACTAATGGACTCATTATCACTCACTTAATGGGAGGCTATGACTTAGTTATCAATATAACTTAATCATTTTTAGGACCTAATAATTTTTTTTTTTGAGAATTTTATTAAAGAATAGATGAGAAGAAAATATCCAGTCAATTTCAATCCTCCCACTGACTTCACCAAGTCAGATTAAAAAGAATTTACTTAAAGCCGGCATTAGGAGCACCTAAATCAGTCAAACTGATTTACCTAATGACATGGGTGAGCCCTAATCATCAAGTGATCTAATCAAAATCTAATTCATCAGGTTGGCTAGGTAAGTGAGATCAATGGTGGGGATAAGCCATTAACACGTCAAAGATCGAATCACTGCGAGTAGCTCCCGCTTAAAAACCACTGGTCAAACTGCCAAACTTACCTTAGACACCAACCGGTTCATTAGTTTTAATTTGATCAACTTAGTAAATAGGATTCCACCGCGTAGCCATGAATTAAGTCCATCTTGATCTAGTTAAAGACATGGACCCATTCAACTACAACTATTGGAGTTGAGTCTAGAGTATCCTTGACCTAATCTAATTCAACTTTTGATTAGATTTGACCAATTACTCTAATTTAGTCCATTTCTTTAAGCTAACCTTAGGTCTAACCCAGTTATAGATCTAATCCATCTAACCCATTGACCCACAAGTTTATGTAATTGTCTTAGGTCTTAATTCATAATTCTAGACCTACTAGATAACACTTAATTCTTTTAATTAAGTATTTGGGCTGATGGGTCAGGGTTTGGCATTTCGAAAATAATTTTCAAATTTGAAAGATTTTATTTTCTGTTCACCAAATATGTTGACTTATTACATAAATATATCAACACATTTCATAAATAGCAATCCTATTGCTAATTACATAATAGAAAATAACTTAATCAAAATAAATCATAAAAATTCCTTTCGCTACTTCATCTGCATAGGATATAATCACATCGGCACCCCTACCGCCATAAGAGACCCTATCGAATAGGAAGAGAGGGCTTTTAAATCCTACTTTTCTCCTATGATCGGACGGCCATGGCAACCAACCCAATTCGATTACTTGCTACTTGGATCAAGTATATCTAAATATATCAATTTCAAAATTTAAATTTCAAATTTCAAATTTTAAATTTTGAATTTTAAATTTCAAATAAATTTCAAATTTCAAATTTTTGAATTTCAAATTTTGAATTTCAAATTTTGAATTTCAAATTTGAAATTTCAACCAAATTTTAAATTTCAAATTTTAAATTTTGAATTTCAAATTTTTGAATTTTGAATTTTAAATTTCAAATTTTTGAATTTTGAATTTCAAATTTCAAATTTTAAAATTCAAAATTGAAAATTTGAATTTTAAATTTTTGAATTTTAAATTTTGAATAATTTTTAAAATTTAAATTTCAAATTTTAAATTTTAAATTTTAAATTTAAACTTTTAGATTACAACTTAATCTATGCATGCAAATATATATATCATATCTAAGAACCCACTCTGATACCATTTGTGGGAAAAATTCAGTACAGGGGTAAAATGGTAATTTTAAAAATTTTTCAAAATCACTATTTTACAGTGAAAATTATTAATTAATCTAATTAATTAATAAAAATTTATCCTATACTAGGATCTAAATATGATATATAGCATGCATGCATTTAAATTTGAAATTTGAATTTGAACAGTAAACACTTTACTGTAATGTGTTCAGAACACAATATCTTTGTATGGATAGTAGATCGTCACAATCTGATCATCGTCGAGAGAGTCTGATCATCGTGATGTAGCCACACAATGTACCTGGCCTCTGTGGATCATCCACACGAAGCTTCCGATCTGATCGACTCCTTACGAGTGTTAGCTCGTTGTAGAGCCCTTTCGACGGCCGATGCTGATCAAACTCCTTCGATCGATGTCTGCTAATTCTTTGGATGCTTTAGATCATCACAGACATGCTTGAAAAGATGTTGAAGATCTTTCTAAAATTTGGTGGGTTCACGACACTCGTAGCTCACCTTCTCACTTCCCGAACTCCAGGCTGAAACCCTGAAGAACTCACTGAAACCCTGCGCATACTTTTTCTTTCTTTTCTTTCTTTTTCTCTCAGAAGGATATAGACCTTCATCTTGCACACAAGGATTCCTCATGCCCAGATTTTCTCTCCAAAATTTTTTTTTCTTTCTTTTTCTCTCGGAAGGATATAGACCTTCACCTTGCACATAAGGATTCCTCATGCCCAGATTTTTTTCTCCAAAATTTTTCTTGCACACGCCCCACTCTTCTTCTCCTTTTAAAATAATGTCAAATATCTTATCCACGTGAGAGGATAAAGATGAGTAATTACATATTTGAATTTAAATCAAATTTTGAATTCAAATGGAAACCAATTTATCCCTATCAACTAAGGGCGTGAGAAGAGGAGGGTGTGGCTTAATTTGTGCTTGAGTGATTTCATGAGAAATATTTTCTCATGTAATAAATGGGGTGCTAAAAGAGGATAAGGTGAAGGCGCTAAGATTGGTTGCTCATTCAAATTCAAACTTTATTTTGAATTTGAATGGCCAACCAATCATCCTTATCCACTCATTTGGCGCATTAAAGTAGGGCGTGAGGAGGGCTTTACGTGAGGAAAAATTCATGAGAACTTCCTTCTCGTGAATTCAAATGGGCGCAGTGGAAGTGTGGTGGCGCAGGGAGAATGGGTCAAGGTGGTTTCATTATTTAAACCAACCTAATTGAACCAAATAAGTTAGGCCCAATTAGACTAATTTAAATCCAACTTAATTAGGCTTAATTAGGCTCAATAAAATTCTAATCAAATCAAAAATTGATTAAGCCCAACCCCTGATCAAATCAGGGACCAAACCATCTCAACGATTAGGTCAACTCTTAACCTAATCAGGTCAAACCCAACTGAATCTAATTCAATTGGACTTGATCCAAAAATAATTACTCAATTAAATTAAGTTAATTAGTGATCAAATCACTAATTAAATCTCTCATAAATATTGAGTCCAAATCTGATGGGTAATCGGGCATCAGAATTCATCGATATGTAATCCTGATCGAAAAGTCCCAAACCAGTGGGACTCTTGACCCTGGTACCCAAAATGTGTGAGACTCATGATCAGAGAATCTTGATTCTCGATCATAGAGTCCCAGACATGTAGGACTCATAGTCCACGAGCATTAGGACTCTTCATCAGCCATCAGATCAGATAGGAACTTCTAATGTGAGTGACCCGCAGGTTCGAACCTAAGCCGGTAGCACAGGAACCAATTCCTGTACTAATCAAAGTGACCATCTAGCAATGGTACCTGATGACTGGATAGGTCGAATAGTCGCAATCGCAACACTCAGAACCTACATGAATATAGTTACTGTATAATTCATCCTTTTGACCTCTGTGTTTAGGATGATTCAAGGTTAAACTGTCAACGCTGATTAGATCATCCGAATCATGCTCAACTCAAACAGTCTTGTGACTCCTCATAAAGACTACCCTGGCCAAGATTTTGCTAAATTGAAATATGACTGTACACAGCTCCTGAACTGGAGTGGTCAATCCTATCTTGATGCATGCACCGACAAGTCAAGTACTTGACTACACCCAGCAGCCTTCCATAACTGAATTAGAAATTCAGGTAGTCCAGTGCCTAAGTGCAGTGAGTTGCTTGTAAGTCACCGTGGCGGTCTCAGGTCAGAGGGACATTTATACCCATATTCCATTGGAGCAAATCTTGACAGCAGAAATAGCTCCGGAGTCGGTCACGTTCAGTGCAGATGTACCCTTACATCTCACCTGTATGCCATACCAGTGTCTCCACGCTCATTTGTTAAGAGGACAACCAACCTATATAGCACACAACGACCTATGCTTGATAAATGTTGTCGTCCTTGATAACAATGTATCATTTGGTCGCGAACAGATTTAAGGACTAAACGACAAATCCTCCATTGTCGAGTCTAAATAATCCTAAGGACTTCACCACAACATAGGAGTTCATTAGAAGATGAAATATTTTGTGATAAAAAATGCCAAAATAATTTTTATTAATTCATAATTCATGTACATATACAAAAATGAGTACAATCATCAACAGGCTGACGATTGGCTTTGGGATACTATTCCTAACAGTATGTTGGCTGTAGCATATTCATTGTAGGAACCAGATTGCACCAAGATGGGATCTATCAACCTCGGTAGATGAGAGGAGTAGTCCTATGATGATTGAAAGATCGAGTCCTTAAGCCCATGGCCATGGCAGAGTGAAATAATGAAAAAGAGTTTTCCATTGGGGTTTCACATCAGACTCGGATCGATCGATCGATTCATATGGCTGATGTTGGGTTTGATGAGTTCACCTTAACCCTAATTCAGTCGGGACTCATGATAGAAGAACTCAATCACACAGGTAGTTGCACCGAGAGGTTCATCTTCATTTCTGATGGGTTACCACCATATACAGCTAGGTGTCACTGGTGAATTTTGGAAGCAATTAGAATGATATTGATGATCGATCATTCTAATTATCTGAATCAGAAGAGTTCTGATCCATCAAAAGGAGTTTCGATGATGTCGATGATGAGATCATGACATGTCTCATTATCATACGAAAATAAACCTAACTAGGTCACACAAACAAGAGTTAGGGTCTGGATGTCATCAATTGAGTTAGCCCAGTTTGATTGATTTAGATTAGATCCAATTAGGTTCAAGAAAATCATGCTAGCACACGATTGAGCCTAACTTTCTCCTCGTGCAATCTTTTTCATCTCGACTGAGCCAAATGTGATTTGACTCACCCAGAGAACCTTGAGAAGGTTTCTCTCAATCTGACTGGAGTCAGTCCAGCTTAAAAAAATCTTATCTTAATTCATGAGATGAATTTAAGACAACACCTGCCAATTCTTGTCACCTGCCATTTCTATTTTAGGACATCGGTCAAACGTTGACTTATGGATCTTGAACTGAAGGCCACTTGGCAAGATGTCATTGGAGAGTTTTTGTGGAGTGTCCACCTACTAAATTAGGCCTCAAAGTGGGTGCCAAGATCAAATTGGGTGTGTGCCCCAAGTGGATAAGGATAGAGTCCCATGAGATGAGGACTCTATGTCTTGATCGACTCAAACTGTTGGGCACCAATCTCACTGTGTTTATCTAGTGTTGGCACCAACAGTAGGAGGGCTTGGTGGAGTTCTTATCTAATATGATCAGATGACATCACTCCACCAATTAAAATTTTTTCAAAATTAATTAAAATTTTTTGATTGGTCGAATGATGTGGCACTGCATGACGCAGCAGGATCTATTTAAACCCTGTCTGCGCCTAGGGTTTAGAGATTCTACTCAATACCCAGAAAAAATGAGATTCTCCTCCACTTCTCCACATCCCCTCTTGTCCTCTCTCCCCCCTCTTCACATCCAAGAAGTTGGGCATCCATCTGGTGCTTGTCCAAGGTGTGGTGGCTCCCTGATCAGAAGGCTGCAGGGATTTGTCGAGAAGCTACTGCTCCAGCTTCAAAAGATCTTTTGAAGATCTTTCTGATCTAATTTTTGGAGCAGAGATTCATGAGAAGAAGACAATCCAGATCCTGCTTGAGTGGATATCGATAGAGATCAGGCGACTATGTGGCTAGTTTAGAACCTCGGACATTGCTGCGATCATCTACAGGGTAATCTAGTTACCCTAGAGATATTTTTCTAATCCTCAAGTTTTAGATTTAATTTTAGATTAAATATCAGATAATAAGAATCAAATCTAATAAATCTTAGATCTAAAATAAAGTAAGATAATTTTTTTAAAAAATATTCTGCCCCAGATCTCATTAAATCTGAAAGATCCTATAAGGAAAAAGGCAGTTTTTCCTTCACTTATCATAATACAAGAGTTCTAATAAGAAAGATGTACACTTTGTGATAAAAAAAATATCGAATAATTTTTATTACTTTATAATTTATATACAATTATAAAGAGCACAATCATCCAAAAGATTGGCTTTAGGATACATTTTCTAACAACTCTCACTTGGACTAAAGCCAATCGATACAGTATCTAATACCCATCTTTCATTTGTGTTTGTCGAACTCTTTGATTCTGAGGGCTTTAGTAAATGGGTCAGTGAGGTTCTTCTTTCCATCAATCTTTTGAAGGTTGATGTCACCTCAAACCAAAAGATCGACGTCACGTCGAATCATGATCTCTCAGATAAAATGATAGCAATATAGAGTGTTTGGTTCTCTAGTGGGACTATTATTCATTAGCCTGAGCTATGGCTCCAATGCTGTCATAGCACA
The DNA here is from genome assembly GCF_000442705.2 of Elaeis guineensis. Classification (NCBI taxonomy): domain Eukaryota; kingdom Viridiplantae; phylum Streptophyta; class Magnoliopsida; order Arecales; family Arecaceae; genus Elaeis; species Elaeis guineensis. Next base: position 76,527,697 of record NC_026004.2, on the reverse strand, counting down.
AGGACTGGATGATCGACGGAGGGTGCCACTCTTAGCTTGCTAATGAACTTTCATAACTAGATCACTTTCTTGGTAGCATCAGATGCCGTAAGGTACTCAGCCTCATATACTGAATCAGCTACGGTATGCTGCTGGAACTTTTCTAGCAGATTGCTCCTTTATTCAGGGTAAACACATATCCTGATATATTTTTATTATCATCTTGATCTGACTAAAAATTAAAATCACTATATCTCATAGGTTTTAAGTCAGATTCTCCATAAATGAGCCATTGATCCTTAGTATTTCTCAAATACTTAAGGATAACTCTTACAACCTACCAATGGTTCTCTCTCGGATTAGACTGGTTTCTACTCACTATCCCTAGTGAGTGTACCATATCCAACCTTGTATATGTCACGATGTACATGATAGATCTCACTGTCGAAGTATATAGGACTCTATTCATATGCCCTCTCTCTTGTGAAGTTGTCGAACAATCCTTCTTAGAGAGAATAATTTCATGACCTATCAGAAGATAGCTTTTCTTAAAATTCTTCATGCTAAACTATTTCAGCACGGTGTCTATATACATGGATCCAAGTAGCCTCTTAGATCATCGCTATAGATCTTCATCCTTAGGATGTAGGATGCTTTTCCCAAATCTTTCATGGAGAACTATGATGCTAGCCAAAACCTTACACTTTGTAAAGTAGAAATATCATTTTCTATCAACAGTATGTCATCCACATACAGCACAAAGAAGATGACTATAGAATCAGTAGCCCACTTTTATATGCAGGATTCTTCTTCATTCCTAACGAAGTCATACGTTTTGATCACCTTATCAAAATACATGTTCTAACTCTGAGAGCCTACTTCAATCCATAAATGGATATCTGAAGCTTGCATACCATTGATTCATCTGTGGATATAAATCCTTCAGGCTGTATCATATATACCTCTTCTTCCAGCTCTTCATTAAGAAAAGTAGTTTTGACATCTATTTGTCAAATCTCATAATCAAATTGTGCCACTATGGAAAGTATAATGTGGATAGATTTTAGCATTGCCATAGGAGAAAATATCTCATTATAGTCAATACCATAATGTTGACGATATCCCTTAGCAACCAAATAGATTTTATAGGTCTCCACCTTCCTATCTGCACCCCTTTTTCTTTTAAATATCCATTTACACCCTATGGGTTTAATCCCTTCGGATGGATCAATATGTGTCCATACACTATTGATCTCCATGGACTCCATCTTGGATTTTATGACTTCAAGATATTTTTTTGAGTCGGATCTCTGCATGGCATCCATGTAAGTGATCGGATCCTCATCATTCTCATTGAGTTCAACAAGATCACCATTCTGGATCAAGAAGCCATAGTATCTGTCCGACTGACATGGTATCTATCGGATCTTTTCAAAGATACCTTTACAATGGGCTCTGAATTTGATCTAATCAAATTTGATTCTATCTGTGTCGATTCTTCTACCTATCGAACTTCATCAAGCTCAACCTTAGTGGCATCAAAAAGAAACTTCTTTTCCAAAAAGAATGCCTCAAAATCTATGAATACCATTTGTCTATTAGGAAGATAGAAGTAATATGCCATAGACTCCTTAGGGTACCTTACTATTAAGCACTTATCGGATCAGGGTTCAAGCTTATCGATCTGTAAATATTTTACATAAATCAATCAACCCCAAATCTTAAGGTAAGAGGGTGTTAGTCTACACCCAATCTATATCTCATATGAAATTTTTGTGATCGATTTGCTCAAAATATTGTTCAGAACATTGCACACAGTCTCAAGAGCATAACCCCAAAAGTAGTTGGCAGACTCGCAAACCCAATTATGGACCGAATCATATCTAATAGAGTTTAATTCATCCTTTCAAACACCTCATTATGCTGTGGTATCTCCAGAGGGATCTATTATGAGAAAATCTTATTCTCTCCTAGATATATCAAAAACTCATTGAAAAGGTATTCACCTTTTCGATCTGATCGAAGAATTTTAATACTCTTTTTAGTTTATTTTTCTACCTCATTACGGAATCGTTTGAATATTTCAAATAATTTGAACTTGTGCTTCATAAGATAGACATATCCATACTTCAATAGGTCGTCAGTAAATGTAATGAAGTAGTAATACCCTCCTTTGATGCCTATATTCATAGGTCCACATACATCACTACGTACTAGATCTAAAATATTACTGGCTCATTCATCCTTTCCAGTAAAGGGTGATTTGATCATCTTTCAAGAAGACAGGACTCATAGGTCAGCAATGATTCACAATCATTGATGTCGAAAATTTTTTCTTTAGTTAATCTGTTTATTCTATTCTTATTAATATGACCGAGCCCAAAATGCCAAAGGTAGGCATTCGTAATATTATCTATTCTTAGATGTTTGTTCGATGTATACATTACACTAATAGGCTGTGATAATGTGTAAATACCATCTTTTAATTATCCATGCATAATTATGACATCATTCATAATGATATCATAGTAACTTTTCTTTATAGAAAAATTATAACCATCCTTAGTCAAAAGGCCAGTGGAAATAACATTCATAAGGAAAGATGGATAATAATGACAGTCATCTAAAACAATGACATTTGAATTGAGAGCAAGCTGAACTTTATTTATAGCTAGAATTGGAACAGTTCTTCCATTTCCAACATTCAGAAATCATTCACTCTTCTCAAATTTTCTACTAACTTCAAGTCTCTACAATAAATTATAGATATGAATTAGACTTCTAGTATCTAATACCAAGTAGTAGTATCACAGAGAGAGAAATTATATGATATTATCATATAAGTACTTTATCCAGCAATCCTTTACTGATTTCTTTTCCTAGGCCTGTCCGTTTCTGTCCGACACTGATCTATCTTAGATTGCTTAGGATCAGCATGATTTTTCTGCACCTTGTATTTTTTTCTCTCTTAGTGGACCGATGCCCTATTGAGGACAAATCTTCAAGTATGCTAAAAGATTTGTTCAACATTTAAAGTATCTCTTTTGGCTGAGTATCATCAAATTTATAACTAAATTCGTCACTCATAGCAGCTCTCATTATGCAACGTACAGTCATATAATTATTGAGCCACTTCTGATAAGTGTCTCTAACCATCGTATTAGCATTGAGAGTTAGTACTTTAGGTACAAGATCCATAATCATATATAGGATTTTCTCAAGCTCAAGAACTACTCTCAGCTTTTGATACCAATTATCAAAATTTGATCCCATAAATTTATCACTGTCCAGCAATGAGCGGAGCGATAAACTTCTGGCCATCACTGAAAGAAAAATAAAAGACTTATTAGTATATAAATTATTTAATCTTAAAGACTTGAACTTTAGTCTAAAGATTCTTCTACTATTTCATACAAATTGATAGCCTCTACCTTCAATTCAAGGAATTACTTTAATTCCTTAGCAGATACTAGAATTCACACAAACTGCATACGAGCCCAAAAAAAGTCAACCAACCCATGTGCATCTATGAATAAGTTCTTAACTGATTATTTCTCTAAATAATTTTTAATAATTAATTTTACCCTAGGTGCTTTTTCAGTAAGTGAAGGCCTTTACTGAAAGTCCCAATGAGGTCCAATCATTAACATGAATTTATTTAGTGATTTTAACTAATGAATGACCAGGCCCGAGGAAGGCTGGGCTAACCCAACCATTCATCAGATAGTATATCTGAGTCATCATATAATGAATGATAATTTCAATATCCAAATAAACACCAGACGAAAGGTGCCTCCAATGATCATCTAGATTATTGGATCCATTATCATCCACTTTAATGGAAGGCTATGATATAGTTATCCCCATAATATTGTCATTTTAAGGACCTAATAATTTAGAAGATTTGATTTTAATGATTTGATAAGCAATTGATTGGCAAGTCTTAAATCCTCTTATTGATTTCACCAAGTCATAAAGAGGACTATAGACAAGCTGGTCCAAGGATACCTAACTCAGTCGAACTGATTTAATGATTTGAAAATAATAGAAGAGATTAACCGACAAGTTACAAATCCTTCCACTGACTTTATCAAGTCATAAAGAGGATTATAGACAAACCAGGTTTAGAGATACTTAAATCAGTTACACTGATTTACCTTAATGGCATGGGTCAATTCGAATCAATTAGTGATCTAATCAAAATATACTCTACAAAATTGATCAGATAAATGAGATCGGTGGGAGGGTCTGCCTCGGCTTACCTTAGACACCATCGAAATGGCTAGATAAGTAGACTGCTAATTAAAAATCATAGTCATATTGCCAAGCAATATTGCCAAACTTACCTTAGACACCAGTTCATCGATTAGTTTTGATTCGATCAACTAAAGGACTCGGACTAAACCATTGAGCCACAATCAAGTTCATTTGGTATGATCGAAAATATGGACTTGATCAAGCTACAACTATTAAGGTTGATCTTAGAAAAACTCTGACCTAATTTAACTCAATTTTTGATTAGATTTAATCAATTTCTCTAATTAATCCATATTTATTTCTAACCCTATGTTTAACTAAGTTTGAAGATCTGATTCATACTAACCCATGGTCCATCAATTTATGAGGTGTCTTAACATCTTTCAATTATCAAATCTAGATCTTTTCAACTTAATTTCTAATTAAGTGTGTAAAACATGTGTTTCAGTCTATAAAACTATTTTACTGGGATTTCAAGTGAAGCATACATCATATATCATGCAATTTTTAGATTCTAAAATTTAATTTTTAGATCTATATTTAACAATTAAACATGCATAAATATGATCAAAATATCATATATGCATCACATGTATCGTGATCATATTTAGATCAATATCAATTACATCATATGCAACCTACAATTTAGATCTTAAAATAATTTTTATATCTAAATTTATTTTATTAAAATTATAATTAATCATGAATTATTTTAAATCTAATCTAAACTTATTTATGATCAAAATAATTTTTAAAATTTTTTTGCTATTCTTCTTTATAAGACTTGATCACAGTGGCACCCCTATACGTCATAAGAGAACCCATCGAATGGATAAGAGAGGGACTCAATCCCTACTTCTTCTTATAATCAGACGGCTTGGTGATCATCTCAATTTGAGTATAAGACTACTAAGATTAGAAATCTAATTTCTAAAATTTAATTGCATCTGCCCATACAATGAACAAAAATTGAGGCATACACTTTTTATGAACATGATCATGTCATGCATATTAAGTATCTAATCTAATTAGATCACATCATTATATAATGTTTTAGATATAAACTTAAATTTATATAGCATATAAAAGAACTAATTTCATATCTGAATTACATAAAAAAATAATTCAAATACATTCATGAACGTATAGAAATAAAATTTTTGGTTAGATCTGATTTTGCATTGTGCAAAATTTTGTTTGAAATCAGATCTGAAAATCTATCAAAATAGATTTAATTTAGATTTTGATTAAGTCTGACTTTCAATCTGAAATAATAGCACAAAAATTTTATAAAAATATATTTAAATTAAATTTTAATTTGATTATTATTTCATAAAAAATCTACATCAAGATAATTCTATTATAATAGATTTATAACAAACCATTATCAACTGTTGATTAGATTTTTGAAATCTGATCAAAATCAGATCAAATAATTTTTAAACAATAGGTATAAATCTAATTTTAATATCTAATATAAAAATTTGGTTACATATAATATGTAACCATATCAGAAAAATTAGTTATGCATCCATGTATCAGGTCTATCTCTGATACTAGTTGAAAGAAAAATTCATTCAATCTGATCAGATCGTCAGAGTGCATCTGAATTTTTTTTTTATTTTTCTAGCATAATATTTTTTTACCTAAAATGTAGCAGAATAGGGATCAAAATTTTCAAGAGATTCTCGAATCCAAATTCTTGTGAGGTCTGAACGTACATACCCTCTATTTCGCATGCACTCCAGGCTCCATAGGGAAGAGGGATGATCTTCTCTATGCGAAACCTTCAGAAGGCAATAAGGGAAGGAGGAGATCTTATCTCGGATGTGAACTTTGACACCAAAGAAGAGGACACCAAGAGGGAAGATGTGAAGAGTGGAGGATGTCCCACAAAACAGTGCCCCTTTCTTTTGTTGTCACACACAAGCCTCTCCCTTATCTCACGGTGTTGTGTTTGTCGCATAAAGCAATCACATACTTTATGGTGTAACAGGGTCCTCCCTTTAATAGATGAGGCATCCACATCTGATCCAAAGCCCTAATTAGTTAGGACACCCAATCCTATCTAAAGTAGGAACCAGATATGAGAAAGGGGAGCACCTAAGAAACCAACGCAATATCCTTCATGCGCGTGCTCAATATTAGGCAGAAAAAAATCCAGCACCCTCTTCTCTTGGTCAGCCTCCTTATGAGAGAGAGTCTCAAGCATTTGGGACTCTTTGGTTCTAAATCAAATGGCTTCATTTTTTACTCAAATTGGATCTGATTCGAACTCAATTCGAACCAGATTCGAATCTGATTCGAATCAGATTTGAAGAGCCTGTCAATCTTAACTAATTAAGATTCTGATCCAAGTCTAACTTAGATTTTTAATCTAATTCAAGTCTAATTAAATTAGATTTAATCTAAAATTAATTAATCTTTGAATTCAATCTCTCATGAATCCTTTGGATCATTGATCAGATCATTATCATCTTCAAAATTAAACCTGAACCTCATATCCAGTATTAGCTAGACATAGTCAATTGTTTAACTCTGTATGACCTCTAAATTAATTCTTAAATAAGCTAATTTATCCATTCAATCAAGTCAAGTACTTTCAAATTAAACTTATAGATTTAGGTCAATTTTTTTCTACATTGCTTGATTTTATATATGACTCCATAGGTTAGAGCACTAAGCCAGTAGTACAGGAACAACTTTCTGTACTAATTTAAGTTTTCATCTAGCAATAATTTTTGACATCTGGATAGGTTAAATATTTGCAAGACAATATTCAAGAATCCATGCATATGGTTATCACATAATTCATCCCTTTGACCTTAATACCATTGGTATCAAAGTCCAGGGATGGAGAAGTAGTATAGTTTAGATCCTTCTTTTTTCATCACTCGATAACAGAGCCTGGAGAGAAAGAGGTAGTTTAGAAAGATCAAGGTTTAAGGAGCAGTAGGGGCCTCAATCTAGATGCTTAGGTTGAAGGAACCAAATCTAGGGTTTCAGGGTTAGATCTTGAAACTTTTTCAAGATCAGACAGTGAAAGACTAAAATAAATTAAAATTTATCTTGTAAAATTAGAGAATTTTTAGATCTAAGATCCTATTACATAATTATTATATAGCACTAAATCAAAAATTAAAATATAAAGAGCAAGAACTACATGTTGATCATATCAACATGTTTCTATGCTACATCTAATATATGTAAAATATAATAGATCAGATCTATTACCTTGCAAGTTAGATGTTCTAACTTTATTGATCTAGGCTTGAGGATGATGTTGCGAGCCACACACACATCTGGTCTCTAGGAGTCGTCTACACGAGCCCACGAATCACAATCAGAAGTCCTGATCCAGGAAATCAGCACAGTATGCTAGTACTGCGCTGATCCTTCTTCGATGGTCGATCAGATGCCTCCTTCTTCTTGATTAGGACTCTTTCAAAGATGAGAAGTAGGAGAAGAATTTTTAGATCTGAGACACTCTCAGAAAACTCAAGATGGAGGAAGGGAAGAGGTGAACACAACAACCCTAGAAGAAGACCCTCTTCTTCTTCTCTTTGCTCTACCCCAGATACCTAGTTTTGTGTCTATTAGATCTCCACACCTCAAGACTCTTTCTCTATGATTTTTGGATGCCCCAAAGGTCTCTCAATTCTCTATAATCCACAAAAATTTCGTAAAGAAATTCATTTTAAATAGAGAGATATGATGGAGTCCTTGTCTAGGTCAAATACCTAGTCAAGGTATATCCAAACAGGGCAAGACAAGGGGCACCCAACTCTTAGGCACCCCCTCCTTCATTTTGTGCATGGACCACCAGTAAAGGGTGCATATTATTTGCTATAAAAGTCATAAAAATATTTAAAAAAATATGGATAAAATCAGTACCATAAGAAAAGAGTTTTGGTTTCCTAAAACTCTATCTCATAAAATTTGAAATCCAAACTAATTCCTACTTTGACTTGATCCACAACGACTTTCCATATAAGAGAGAAAGAGAGGAAACCTTTGGGCATGCATGAAAATCTGGGAGAGAATATTTGTCACATAAAATAAGAGAGAGTGGGCATGGGATAAGAGAAAGTGGGCGTGGGGGCTAAGATGGCGCAAGGTGGAATCCTAGTCTTACTAGGATTCAATCTATGAATTGTTTTAAATTTGGTTTCTCAAACCAAATCAAACCAAAATCAAATCAACCCAATTAAAATAGATCTTAATCTAATTAAGAACCTAATTTAATCAAATTAAATTATATTTAAATCTGATTTAATTTTTTAATCAAATTAGAAATTAAGTTGACCAAAGTCCTAATTGGACTAGCACTAGTTTTTCCTTGCACTTGGCTTATCCAATAAACTAATTAGACTTGATCCAATCAAGTTCAAACTAAATTTAATTAAATTATATTCAATTAAACTTAATCTCAACCCATTGGCTTAATCAAATTAAGCCAATTAACAATCGAATTGCTAATCGATCCTCCTACAACACTTGCACTAGGTTAAATGTCAATCGTATTGATCGTTTAACCCTAGAATGATTCTTAATCGTTGATCAACCATCCGATCGGATCATGAACTCTAATGTGTCTGACCTCATAGGTTCGAACCTAAGTAGGTAGCATAGAAATAAATTTTTATACCAATCGAAGTGACCATCTAGCTGAAGCGAAAATTTAGTGCAGGGGCAAAATGGTAATTTTAAAACTTTTTCAAAATTACTATTTTACAGCAGAATTATTAATTAATCATATTAATTAATACTAATTAACCTTACACTAAGATCTAAATATGATATAACAGCATGAATTTAAATTTGAAATTCAAATTTGAATCAGTAAACGTTTTACAGTACTATGTTCAGAATACATCACCTTTTGCGGGTAGTCGATCACCGCAATCTGATCACCGTCAGAGGGCTCTGATTGTCATATCATAGCCACATAAATATCTGGTCTCTGCGGATCATCCACACGAAGCTCCCGTCTGATCAGCTCCTCACGAATGCTAGTTCGTGATTTCACCCTTTTGATGGCAGATGTTGATCGAACTCCTTCGATCGATATGTGCTGACTTCTCGGATGCTCTGGATCATCTGCATAGTTGCTTGAGAGGCTGATGGATCTCTCCCTAAAATTTGGTTGACTCACGACACCCGTGGCACACCAATCTCACTTCCCGAACCCTAGGTAGAAACCCTAGGGTACACACCAAAAATCCTGCGCCCAATTTTCTCTCTTTTCTTTCTTTTTCTCTCGGAAGGTTTTGGACCTTCACCTTACGCAGAAGCCTTCCTCACACCCCAAAATTTCTCTCCTAAATTTTTTACGCACGTCCCACCTTTCTCCTCTTTTTAAAACAACGTCGAACGTGTCTTATCCGCGTGAGAGGATAAAGACAAGAGGTTACATATTTGAATTCAAATCAAATTTGAATTCAAACGAAAACCAACTTATCCCTATCCTTTTGGGCATGAGAAGAGAAGGGGCGTGGCTCTTTGTGTGTGGAAAATGTTTCACGAGAAACCTTTTCTCGTGTAAGTAATGTGGCGCACAAAATAGATAAGGATGAAAGGGCAAGTGATAAGTTATCCATTCAAATTCAAACATGCTTTGAATTTGAATGGCTAACTAATTATTTTATCCATCCATATGGCACACAAATGAGGGCGTGGGGAAGGGTTTTACGTGAGAAAAATTTCATGAGAAGTTTCTTCTCGTGAATTCAAATGGGTGCAAGGAAGTTGGGTGTCGCAGGGAATTTAAAACAAGGTGGTTTGATTCAAATTGAGCCAACCTAGTTTAAAATAGGTTAAGCACAATTAGACCAGATTAAACCCAACATAATTAGGCTTAATTAGGCTCAATAAAATCCTAATCAAATCAAGAATTAACTAAACCTAACCCTTGATCAAATCAGGGACTAAACCACCTTAGCGATTAGGTCAACATTTAACCTAATCGGATCAATCCAAACTGAATCCAATTCAATTGGACTTGATCCAAAAATAATTACTCAATCAAATTGAGTTAATTAGTGATTAAATCACTAATTAAACTTCTCATAAATATTGAGTCTAAATCTGATGGGCAATCAGGTATCAGAGACCATCGATATGAAACCCTGATCAAAGAATTCAAATTTCAAATTCAAAATTTGAAATTCAAAATTTTGACCCCGGTACCCAAAATGTGTGAAACTCATGATCAGAGAATCCTAATTCTCAATCATAGAGTTTCAGATAGATAAGACTCATAATCAGCCATCAGATCAGAAAGGAACCTCTAATGTGTGTGACCCCGCAGGTTCGAACCTAAATCGGTAGCACAGGAACCAATTCCTGTACTAATCGAAGTGACCATCTAGCAATGGTACCCGACGATCGGATAGGTCGAATAATCGCAATCACAACATTCAGAACCTACGTGAATATGGTTACCGTATAATTCATCCCTTTTGACCCCTGTGTTTAGGACGACTCAGGGTTAAACTGTCAACCCTGCTGATATCATCTGAATCGTGCTCAACTTAATTAGTCCTGTGACTCCTCACTAGGACTACCCTGGCCAAGGTTTTGCTAAATTGAAACACGACTGTACACAGCTCCTAAACTGGAGTGGTCAATCCCATCTTGACACACGCACCCACAAGTCAAGTACTTGACTACACCCAGCAACCTTCCGTCACTGAATTAGAAATTCAGGTAGTCCAGTGCCTAAGTGCAGTGAGTTGCTTGCAAGTCACCATGGCGGTCTCAGGTCGGAGGGACATTTATACCCATATCCCATCAGAGCAAATCTTGACAGCAGAAATAGCTCCGGAGTTGGTCACGTTCAGTGCAGATGTACCATTACATCTCACCTGTATGCCATACCAGTGTCTCCACACTCTTTGGTTATGAGGACAACCAACCCATATGGCACACAACGACCTATGCTCGATAAACGTTGTCATCCTTGGTAACAACGTATCATTTGGTCGCGAATATGTTTAAGGACTAAGCGACAAATCCTCCTTTGTCGAGTCTAAATAGTCCTAAGGACTTCACCACAACACAGGAGTTCATTAGAAGATAAAATATTTGTGATGAAAAAATACCAAAATAACTTTTATTTATTTATAATTCATGTACTAATACAAAAAGGAGCACAACCGTCAACAGGCTGACGATTTGCTTTGGGACACTATTCCCAACAATCTCTCACTTGGCCTAAAGCCTATCGGTGCAGTATCTAATACCCATCTTCGACTTGTAGTCGTTGAACTCCTTCACCGCAATGGCTTTAGTGAATGGGTCGGCCAGGTTCTCCTTCCTGTCGATCTTCTGAAGGTCGATGTCACCTCGATCCACGATCTCTCGGATGAGATGGTAGCGGCGCAGAATATGCTTCGTCCGCTGGTGTGGCTTTGGTTCTTTCGCCTGAGCAATGGCTCCAGAGCTGTCGCAGTAGAGCAAAATTGGACCAACAAGGGAGGGTGCTACTCCGAGCTCGGTGATGAATTTCCTCAGCCACACCGCTTCTTTGGCAGCATCTGATGCAGCAATATACTCCGCCTCGCATACTGAATCAGCCACAGTGTGCTGCTTGAAACTCTTCCAGCAGACAGCCCCACCATTAAGGGTAAAAATAAATCCTGACACACTCTTGCTATCATCGCGATCAGACTGGAAACTAGAGTCTGTAAACCCTATAAGTCTCAAGTTCGATTCACCATATATAAGCCACTGGTCCTTAGTATTTCTTAAATACTTCAGGATGGTTTTAACAACCTTCCAGTGATTCTCTCCTGGATCAGATTGGTATCTACTCACTACCCCCAGTGAGTATGCCACATCTGGTCGTGTACATGTCATGGCGTACATGATAGATCCCACTGCTGAAGCATATGGAATCCTACCCATACGCTCTCTCTCTTGAGGTGTTGTCGGACAATCCCTCTTCGAGAGAGAAATTCCATGGCCTATCGGTAGATAGCCTTTCTTGGAATTTTCCATGCTGAACCTTTTCAGCATAGTATCAATGTACGTGGACTGGGATAAGTCAAGCAACTTTTTGGATCTATCCCTATAGATCCTCATCCCTAGGATGTAGGAAGCTTCTCCCAGATCCTTCATGGAGAACTGTGACGATAGCCAAATCTTTATTCCCTGTAATGCAGGGACATCATTCTCGATTAAGAGAATGTCATCCACATACAATACAAGAAATACTACTACTAGACCATTAGCCCACTTATAAATGCAGGGCTCTTCTCCGTTCTTAACGAAGCCATACATTTTGATCGTCCTATCAAAACGTATGTTCCAACTCCGAGATGCTTGCTTAAGTCCATAAATGGACCTCTGTAGCTTGCACACCTTAGACTCATCTGTGGATGTGAACCCTTCAAGTTGTATCATATACACCTCTTCGTCTAGCTCTCCGTTTAGGAAAGCTGTCTTCACATCCATCTGCCAGATTTCATAGTCCAGATGAGCAGCTATCGCAAGCATAATCCGAATGGATTTGAGCATTGCTACAGGAGAAAATATCTCGTCATAGTCTATACCATAACGTTGACGATATCCCTTGGCAACCAGACGGGCTTTGTAGGTCTCCACCTTTCCGTCTGCGCCCCTCTTCCTTTTGAAGACCCACTTACACCCTATGGGTTTTACTCTTTCGGGTGGGTCAACCAATGTCCACACATCGTTGACCTTCATGGACTCCATTTCGGATTTCATGGCCTCTAGCCATTTCTCAGAGTCAGGTCTCTGCATTGCATCCATGTAGGTGATCGGATCCTCATCATTTTCATTAAGTTCGACAGGATCACCATCCCGGACCAAGAAACCATAGTATCTATCCGGTTGATGTGGTACTCTACCAGACCGCCTCAAGGGTGCATAATCAATGGGCTCCGGATCTGATCTAATCAAATCCGGTTCAGGTTCAGTAACATGTGTCGATTTTTCCACCTATCGAACTTCGTCAAGTTCGACTTTAGAGGCAACAGTTCCTTCACTAAGGAACTCCTTTTCTAAAAAGATTGCCTTAAGGCTGACAAACACCTTTTGCTCATCAGCAAGGTAGAAATAATACCCTTTGGTCTCTTTTGGGTACCCTATAAAATTATACTTGTCAGACCTAGGTCCAAGCTTGTCTGTAATTAAACGTTTAACATAAGCCGGACACCCCCAAACCCTAAGGTGCGAGAGTACTGGCTTACGTCCTATCCATATCTCATATGGCATTTTGGCTACAGACTTACTCGGAACTCTATTTAGAAGGTAACAAGCCGATTCGAGCGCATATCCCCAGAGGGAGATCGGCAGACCAGCAAACCCCATCATGGATCGAACCATGTCTAACAGGGTCCGATTCCTCCTTTCAGACACACCATTATGCTGTGGTGTTTCAGGAGGAGTCCACTGAGAGAGAATCCCATTCTCCCCTAGATACGTCAGAAACTCATTGGAAAGGTATTCACCTCCTCGATCAGATCGAAGAGTTTTAATACACTTCTCAGTTTGTTTTTCTACCTCATTTCGGAATAGTTTGAACATTTCAAATGATTCCGACTTATGCTTCATTAAATAGACGTACCCATACCTAGATAGGTCGTCTGTGAAGGTTATGAAGTAAAAAAATCTACCTCTTGCACTTGAGCTCATGGGTCCACATACATCAGAATGTACCAGACCTAAGAGTTCACTGGCTCGCTCACCTTTTCCAATAAAAGGTGACTTGGTCATCTTCCCAAGAAGACAGGACTCACAGGTTGGAAGTGATTCACAATCACTAACTTCAAGAATTCCTTCTTGAGCCAACCTGTTTATCCTGTTCTTATTGATATGACCTAGCCTACAGTGCCAAAGGTAGACTTCTGACACATTATCTATTCTAGAGCATTTACCGAATTTTTGAACCACATTAACAAGCTGTGATAGTAAGTAAATTCCATTATTTAATTGTCCAACAAATATTGTAACACCATTCAAAATGATATTGCAAATATTTTTTTTTATTAAAAAATTATAACCGTACATGGCCAAAAGGCCTACAGAAATAATATTTAATAAAAAACTTGGACAATAGTGACATTCACTCAGAATTATATTACGAGAATTGATTATAAGACTCATGATTCCTAAAGCTAGAACTGGAACTTTGCTTCCATCTCCAACATTCAGGAACCTCTCACCTTCATCAAATCTCCTACTGACCTGCAGACCCTGCATCGAATTACAAATATGATAAGGGCTTCCGGTATCCAATACCCAGGCAGTAGTATCACAAATCGAAAAGTTGCAAGGAGTTATCATATAATTACCTTGCTTCTTCTTTGGCCTGTTCGGGTCCAGGGAGGCAATGTATTGAGGATAGTTCCTCTTTCAATGCCCGTGCTTCTTGCAAAAGAAGCACTCCGCCTGGCTCTGGTCGTGCTTGCGCTTCTTGGTCTGACCTCGTGCTATTGTCCCAGCAGGAGATTGCACCTTCTTATTTTTCTTCTTCTTGTTCTTCTTCCCCTTCCCAAAGGATTGACGACGAGAAGAAGACCCTCCCACTACATTCACCGACTCCTTATGGAGTTGGTGATCCTTCTCAAAGTTCTGCAGCAACCCCAACAATCCGTGGTAGTTTACTGCAGGCTTTGCCATTCAAAAATGAGTAAGGAATGGGAGGAAAGACTTGGGCAAGGAATTAAGGATCGCATCCTTACCGAGCTGCTCGTGTAGAGGAAAGCCCAATTTGCTTAGGCGCTCAATCATCTCGATCATGTACAGTACATGATCAGTGACTGAGGCCCCATCCCTCATCCGAGCATTGAAAATGGCACAACTAGTTTTGTGCCTTTCAACATCGTCAAGCGTGCCAAAGGAGTCGTTCAACATTTGAAGCATCTCCTGTGGCTGGGCGTTCTCAAACCTTCGGCTGAACTCGTCATTCATTGCTGCCAGCATAATACATCGAACGGTGGTGCGATCATTGAGCCACTTCAAGTAAGTATCTCGGATCGCCTTACTAGTGTTCAAGCTGGCTCCTCAGGTGCTGGATCCGTTACTACATAAAGGATCTACTCATGCTCAAGGACGATTTTCAATTTTTGATACCAGCTATCGAAATTGGGTCCCATGAGCTTGTCATTATCTAATAATGACCGGAGCGACAGGGTAGTGGCCATAGCTGCTTAAAGAAAAACGAGACCTCTATTAGTACATAAATTAATACTAAAGACTTGGATTTTAGTCTAAAGTTTCTCCCAATATTTTTACGAACTGGTAGCCTCATCCTCCAATTCGAGGAACTTTAATTCCTTAATGGGTACTAGAATCTACACAGACTACACACGAGCCCAACTTTGGTTGGTCAACCCATGTGCATCTATGGGTAGGTTCTTAACCAGTTGTTTCTCTAAACAACTTCTAGTAATTGATTTTGTCCCAGAACCTAATCAGTAGGCTTTGGCCTCCACTGAAAAGATCTGGTTAGGTCCAACCATTAACATGACTTAATTTAGTGAATCGGACCAATAAATGATCAGGCCCGACTTTGGCCGGCCAACCTAACCACCATCAGAAAGACTCAATCAAATTATCATATTATGAATAATAATTCCATTAGCCAATGAGCACCAGGCCTTTGGGCCTCCAATGATCATTGAACTAATGGACTCATTATCACTCACTTAATGGGAGGCTATGACTTAGTTATCATTATAACTTAATCATTTTAGGGACCTAATAATTTTGAGGATTTTATTAAAGAATAGTAGAGAAGAAATCATCCAGCCAATTTCAATCTTCCCACTGACTTCACCAAGTCAGATTAAAAAAAAGGATTTAATTAAAGCTGGCATTAGGAGCACCTAAATCAGTCACACTGATTTACCTAATGACATGGGTGAGCTCTAATCACCAAGTGATCTAATCAAAATCTAACTTACCAGATTGGCCAGGTAAGTGAGATCAGTGGTAGGGATTTGCCATTAACTCGTCAATGATCGAATCAATGCGAGTAGCTCCCGCTTAAGAACCACTGGTCAAAACTGCCGAACTTACCTTAGACACCAACCGGTTCATTAGTTTTAATTTTGATCAACTTAGTAAATAGGGCTCCACCGCGTAGCCATGAATTAAGTCCATCTTGGTCTAGTTAAAGACATGGACCCATTCAACTACAACTATTGAAGTTGAGTCTAGAGTATCCTTGACCTAATCTAATTCAACTTTTGATTAGATTTGACCAATTACTCCATTTAGTCTATTTTTTAAACTAACCTTAGGTCTAACCCAATTATGGACCTAATTCATCTAATCCATTGACCCACAAGTTTATGCAATTGTCTTAGGTCTTAATTTATAATTCTAGACCTACTAGACAACACTTAATTCTTTTAATTAAGTACTTGGGCTGATGGGTCAGGGTTTGGCATTTTGAAAATAATTTTCAAATTTGAAAGATTTTATTTTTTGTTCACCAAATGTGTTAACTCATTTCACAAACGGGTCAGCACATTTCATAAACAGCAATTCTATTGCTCATTTCATAACAGAAAATAACTCAAAATAAATTATAAATTTTCTTTTAGATCTAATCTAACACATTCATGATAAATTTCTTAATTAAGTCCTTTCGCTGCTTCATCGGCATGGGATATAATTGCATCGGCACCCCTACTGCCATAGGAGACCCCATCGAATGGGAAGAGAGGGCCTTTAAACCCTACTTTTCTCCTATAATCGGACGGCCATGGCAACCAACCCAATTAGATTACTTGCTACTTGGATCAAGTATATCTAAATATACCAATTTCAAAATTTAAATTTTGAATTTCAAATTTCAAAATTTAAATTTCAAAATTTAAATTTCAAATTTGAGATTTCAACCAAATTTCAAATTTCGAATTTCAAATTTCAAATTTCAAATTTGAGATTTCAACCAAATTTTGAATTTTGAATTTCAAATTTCAAATTTCAAATTTCAAATTTCAAATTTGAGATTTCAACCAAATTTCAAATTTTGAATTTTGAATTTCAAATTTGAAACTTCTAACAAATTTTAAATTTCAAATTTCAAATTTCAAATCTTTTTGAATTTCGAATTTTGAATTTTGAATTTCAAATTTAAACTTATAGATTACACCTTAATCTACGCATGCATATGTATATCATATTCTAGAACCATGCTCTGATACCATTTTTGAAGCAAAAATTTAGTGCAGGGGCAAAATGGTAATTTTAAAACTTTTTTAAAATTACTATTTTACAGCGAAATTATTAATTAATCTCATTAATTAATACTAATTAACCCTACACTAGGATCTAAATATGATACAACAGCATGCATTTAAATTTGAAATTCAAATTTGAATCAGTAAACGTTTTACAGTACTGTGTTCAGAACACATCACCTTTTGTGGGTAGTCGATCACCATAATCTGATCACCGTCGGGGGGCTCTGATCATCACGTCACAGTCACACAAATATCTGGCCTCTACGGATCGTCCACACGAAGCTCCCGTCTGATCAGCTCCTCACGAATGCTAGTTTGTGATTTCACCCTTTTGATGGCAGATGTTGATCGAACTCCTTCGATCGATGTGTGCCGACCTTTCGGATGCTCTGGATCATCTGCACAGTTGCTTGAGAGGCTGATGGATCTCTTCCTAAAATTTGGTGGACTCACGACACTCGTGGCACACCAATCTCACTTCCCGAACCCTAGGTAGAAACCCTAGGGTACACACCAAAAACCCTGCGCCCAATTTTTTCTCTTTTCTTTCTTTTTCTCTCAGAAGGTTTTGGACCTTCACCTTGTGTAGAAGCCTTCCTCACGCCCCAAAGTTTCTCTCCTAAATTTTTTACGCACGTCCCACCTTTCTCCTCTTTTTAAAACAACGTCGAACGTGTCTTATCCGCGTGAGAGGATAAAGACAAGAGGTTACATATTTGAATTCAAATCAAATTTGAATTCAAACGAAAACCAACTTATCCCTATCCTTTTGGGAGTGAGAAGAGAAGGGGCGTGGCTCTTTGTGCGTGGAAAATGTTTCATGAGAAACCTTTTCTCGTGTAAGTAATGTGGTGCACAAAATAGATAAGGATGAAAGGGCAAGTGATAAGTTATCCATTCAAATTCAAACATGCTTTGAATTTGAATGGCTAACTAATTATTTTATCCATCCATATGGTGCACAAATGAGGGCGTGGGGAAGGGTTTTGCGTGAGAAAAATTTCACGAGAAGTTTCTTCTTGTGAATTCAAATGGGTGCAAGGAAGTTGGGTGTCGCAGGGAATTTAAAACAAGGTGGTTTGATTCAAATTGAGCCAACCTAGTTTAAAATAGGTTAAGCACAATTAGACCAGATTAAACCCAACATAATTAGGCTTAATTAGGCTCAATAAAATTCTAATCAAATTAGGAATTAACTAAACCTAACCCCTGATCAAATCAGGGACTAAACCACCTTAGCGATTAGGTCAACATTTAACCTAATCGGGTCAATCCAAACTGAATCCAATTCAATTGGACTTGATCCAAAAATAATTACTCAATCAAATTGAGTTAATTAGTGATTAAATTACTAATTAAACCTCTCATAAATATTGAGTCCAAATCCGATGGGCAATCAGGCATCAGAGACCATCGATATGAAATCCTGATCAAAGAATTCAAATTTCAAATTCAAAATTTGAAATTCAAAATTTTGACCCCGGTACCCAAAATGTGTGGAACTCATGATCAGAGAATCCTAATTCTCAATCATAGAGTTCCAGACAGATAAGACTCATAATCAGCCATCAGATCAGAAAGGAACCTCTAATGTGTGTGACCCCGCAGGTTCGAACCTAAACCGGTAGCACAAGAACCAATTCCTGTACTAATCGAAGTGACCATCTAGCAATGGTACCCGATGACTGGATAGATCAAATAATCGCAATCACAACATTCAGAATCTACGTGAATATGGTTACCATATAATGCATCCCTTTTGACCCCTGTGTTTAGGACGACTCAGGGTTAAACTGTCAACCCTGATGATATCATCCGAATCGTGCTCAACTCAATTAGTCCTGTGACTCCTCACTAGGACTACCCTGGCCAAGGTTTTGCTAAATTGAAACATGACTGTACACAGTTCCTAAACTGAAGTGGTCAATCCCATCTTGACACACGCACCGACAAGTCAAGTACTTGACTACACCCAGCAACATTCCGTCACTGAATTAGAAATTCAGGTAGTCCAGTGCCTAAGTGCAGTGAGTTGCTTGCAAGTCACCGTGGCGGTCTCAGGTCGGAGGGACATTTATACCCATATCCCATCGGAGCAAATCTTGACAGCAGAAATAGCTCCGGAGTTGGTCACGTTCGGTGCAGATGTACCATTACATCTCACCTGTATGCCATACCAGTGTCTCCACACTCTTTGGTTATGAGGACAACCAACCCATATGGCACACAACGACCTATGCTCGATAAACATTGTCGTCCTTGGTAACAACGTATCATTTGGTCGCAAACATGTTTAAGGACTAAGCGACAAATCCTCCTTTGTCGAGTCTAAATAGTCCTAAGGACTTCACCACAACACAGGAGTTCATTAGAAGATGAAACATTTGTGATGAAAAAATACCAAAATAACTTTTATTTATTTATAATTCATGTACTAATACAAAAAGGAGCACAACCGTCAACTGGCTGACGATTGGCTTTGGAACACTATTCCCAACACTAGCAATGGTACCTGACGGTCGGATAGGTCGAATGTGTAGAACAACATCCTTAGAACCCATGCGGATATAGTTTCCATATAATTCATCTCCTTGACCAAAATGATCATAGGACACCTTAGAGTTCAACTATCAACTCTTATCAATTTGTCCATATTGTATTTTAAAATATCAAATCCATCTGATGGATTATCTTGGCCAAGATTTTGCTGAATTGAAATATAGCGACTCATTCTTCTCCAACTCTTGGAGTGGTCAATTCCATCTCGATCGTACTCTGACTTTTCAAGTACTTGACTATACCCAGAAGCCTTCCGTCACTAAATTTAAAATGCAATTAGTCCAGTACCAAAGCATAGTGAGTTGCTTGCAAGTCACTGAGATGATCTCAGGTCTAAGAGACACTATACCTATATCCCATCAGAGACATTCTCGACAGCAGAATGTTCTGGAGTTGGTCACATTCAATGATGATGTACCCTTATATCTCACCTGTATGCCATATCAGTATCTCCACACTCTTTGGTTAAGAAGACAACCAACCCATATGGCCTATAGTGACCTATGCTCGATAGAAGCTGTCATCCTTATTAACAGCCTATCATTTGATCGTGAACAGTTTTAAGGACTAATCGATAAATTCTCTCTTTATCGAACATAAATATTTCTAAAGACTTCATCACAACAATGGAGTTCATTAGAAGATGAAAATTTGTGATGAAAATATCAAAAATATATTTTATTTATTAACAAATCAGTTATAATACAAGGTTGCTCAATCGTCAATAGCCTGATGATTGGTTTTGAGATATATTTCTCAACAACTCCCACTTGTCCTAAAGCCACTCGGTACAGTATCTAATACCCATCTTCGACTTATGGTTGTCGAACTCCTTTATTGTCAGGGCTTTAGTGAAGGGGTCGGTCAAGTTCTCCTTTCTGTTGATCTTCTGAAGGTCGACATTACCTCGATCCATGATCTCCCAGACCAGGTGGAAGCGGTGCAAAATGTGCTTCATCCGCTAGTGCGCTTTGGGTTCCTTCGCCTGAGCTATGGCACCAGTACTGTCGTAGTAGAGCAGGACTGGACCATCGAGGGAGGGTGCTACTCCAAGCTCGGTGATGAATTTTCTCAGCCACACAGCTTCCTTTACGGCATTCGATGCTATGATGTACTCTACCTCACAAACAGAGTCTGCCACAGTATACTGCGTGAAACTCTTCCAGCAAATGGCTCCACCATTTAAAGTAAAGATATAACCCGACACGCTTCTGCTGTCATCATAGTCAGATTGAAAGCTGGAGTCTGTGAACCCTACAAGTTTCAGATCTGACTCGCCATAAACCAATCATTGGTCCTTAGTATTTCTCAAATACTTAAAGATGGCTTAACCACTTTTCAGTGGTTTTCTCCAGGATCAGATTGGTATCTACTCACTACTCCTAGTGAGTATGCCACATCTGACCTTGTACATATCATTGCATACATGATAGATCCCACGATCAAAGTATATGGGACTTTACTCATACGCTCTCTCTCTTCAGTTGTCGGATAATCCTTCTTAGAGAGAGAAATTCCATGGCTTATCGATAGATAGCCTTTCTTGAAATTCTTTATGTTGAACCTCTTCAGCACAATATCTATGTACGTGGACTGGGATAACCCAAGCATCCTTTTAGATCTATCCCTATAGATCTTCATCCCTAGGATGTAGGATGCTTCACCCAAGTCCTTCATGGAGAACTGTGATGACAACCAAACTTTTATTCCCTATAGTGCGTAGATGTCATTTTCGATTAAGAGAATGTCATCCACGTACAAGATAAGAAATACCACAACTAGACCATTTGCACATTTATAGATGCAGGACTCATCTCCGTTCTTAACGAAGCCATACATTTTGATCACCTTATCAAAATGTATGTTCCAACTCCAAGAAGCTTGCTTCAATCCATAAATGGATCTCTGAAGCTTGCACATCTTGGACTCATTTGTGGATGTAAACCCCTCAGGTTGTATCATATACACCTCTTCGATCAACTCTCCATTCAAGAAAGCTGTCTTTACATCCATCTGTCAGATCTCATAATCCAGATGGACAGCTATTGCAAGCATTATTCGAATGGATTTGAGTATTACCACAGGGGAGAACATCTCGTCATAGTTAATACCATAACGTTGACGATATCTTTTGGCAACCAGATAGGCTTTATAGGTCTCTATCTTTCCGTCTGCGCCCCTCTTCCTTTTGAAGACCCATTTACACCCAATGGGTTTAACCCCTTCAGGTGGGTCAACCAATGTCCATACATCGTTGACCTTCATAGACTCCATTTCGGATTGCATGGCTTCAAGCCATTTCTCAAAATTAGGTCTCTTCATTGCATCCATATAGGTGATCGGATCCTCATCGTTCCCATCGAGTTTGATGGGATCACCGGCCCAGATCAAGAAATCATAGTATCTGTCCGACTGATATGGTACTCTATCAGATCGTCTTAATGGTCCAGGTATATTGGGCTCCAGATCTGATCTAATCAAATCTAGCTCAGGTTCAGCTATTGGTGTCAGTCTTTCTACCTATTGAACTTCATCAAGTTCAACTTTAGAGGCAACGGTTCCTTCACCAAGGAACTCCTTTTCTAAAAAGGTAGCCTTAAGGCTGACGAACATCTTTTGTTCATCAGCATGGTAGAAAAAATATCTTTTGATCTCTTTGGGATATCCTATGAATGTGCATTTGTCAGACCTAGATCCAAGTTTATCTATAACTAACCATTTGACATAGGCTGGGCACCCCCAGACCCTAAGGTATGAAAGTACTGGCTTACGCCCTATCCATATCTCATATGGAGTCTTAATTATAGACTTACTTAGAATCCTATTTAACAGATAACAAGCTGATTCAAGTGCATATCCCTAGAAGGATATCGACAAGCTAGCAAAATCCATCATGGATTGGACCACGTCTAACAGAGTCTGATTTCTCCTTTCAGACACACCATTATGCTGTGGTGTTCCTGGAGGAGTCCATTGAAAGAGAATTCCATTCTCTCTTAGATATGTGAGAAACTCACTAGAAAGGTATTCTTCTCCTGGATCAGATCGAAGAGTTTTAATACTCTTCCCAGTTTATTTTTCTACTTTACTTCGGAATCATTTGAACATTTCAAATGAATCCGACTTATGTTTCATCAGATAGACATATCCATATCTGGATAGATCATCCATGAAAATGATGAAGTAGAAATATCTACCCTAGCACTTGTGCTCATGGGCCCACATACATCAGTATGTACTAAGCCCAAGAGCTCAGTAGCTCTCTCACCTTTTTCAGTAAAAGGTGACTTGATCATTTACCAAGAAGACAGGACTCACAGGTTGAAAGTGATTCATAATCACTAACTTCAAGGATTCCCTCTTGAGTCAACCTGTTTATTCTGTTCTTGTTTATATGACCTAGCCTACAGTGCCATAAGTAGATATCTGATACACTATCTAATCTAGAGTGCTTGCTAGTAGAATAGACTCTTATCGGGCTTGATCTTTCTGGTCTGGCCCTGCACAGATGTCTCAGCCTGAACTTGCACCTTCTTCACTTTCTTCTTCTTGTTCTTCTTTCCTTTCTTAAAAAGTTGAGAATCAGAAGACGAACCTCCCACTAAGTTCACCGACTCTTTGTAGAGTTGGTGATCCTTCTTAAAGTTCTGAAGCAACCCCAGTAAACCGTGGTAGTTTACTTCAGGCTTTGTCATTCTATAATGAGTGAGGTATGAGAGATAAGACTTGGGCAGCGAGTTCAGTATTACATCTTTCCCAAGCTGCTCATGCAAGGGAAAGTCGAGCTTGCTCAAATGCTCCATCAACTCGATCATATATAATACATGATCAGTGACAGAGGCACCATCCTGCATTCTGGCATTGAAGATGGCACAACTAGTCTTGTGCCTCTCCACATCATCGGGTGTGCCAAAGGCATCCTCCAATACTTAAAGCATGTCCTTTGGCTGAGCCGTCTCAAATCTGTGACTGAACTCGTTGCTCATGGCAGCCAGCATGATACAGCGCACCTGGTCTGGTCACTGAGCCACTTCTGATAAGTATCTCTGACTATTCCACATGCATTGGCAGCTGGCTCCTCAGGTGCAGGATCTGTTATCACATATACGATCTATTCATGCTCCAGAACAATCTTCAACTTTCGGTACCAGCTACCGAAGTTGGGTCCCACCAAATTATCATTGTCCAACAATGATCGAAGTGATAGAGAAGTGGCCATATCTGCACAAAGAAAAATCATAACCTAATTAGTAATTGATTCATTAAACCTAAAGATTTGAACTTTAATCAAAAGATTTCTCTCACTATTTTATTCAAATTGGTAGCCTCTACCTCCAATTCGAGGAATTACCTTAATTCTTTAGTGGGTATTAAAATCCACATGGACTGAACACAAGCCCAACTTTGGTTGGCCAACCCATGTACATCTAATGGTAGGTTCATAACCAATTATTTCTCTAAATAATTTTTAATAAATTTATTTTTGCCCCAATCCCTAATCAGTAGGCTTTGGCCTCCACTAAAAAGGTTTGATTAGGTCCAACCATTAACATGATCATACTTAGCCCATCTAGCCAATGAATGATTAGGCCTAACTTTGATTGACTAACCTAACCACCATTTAAAAAGATATAATCAAGAAATCATATTATGAATGACAATTCCATTAGCCGATAAGCACCAGGCCTTTGGACCTCCAATGATTATCTAACTGATGGACCCATTATCATCCACTTAATGGGAGGCTATGATCTAGTTATCATCATAACTATTTTATTTTAAGGACCTAATAATTTTAGAGAATTTAATTGATTTAAAGGATGAGGTCAGATGAACTAGCTTATCATGATCCTCCCACTGGCTTCATCAAGTTAGCTTAAGGGAGACCATTAAAAGGGCTGGTCTAGGAGCACCTAAATCAATCACACTGATTTACCTAGCTGACATAGGTCAGCTTGAATAGTCAAGTGATCCGATCAAAACATAATTTCACCAAGAGGCCAGGTAAGTTCGATCGGTGGGAGGATCTGCCAAAGCTTACCTTAGACACCATCAGAAATGGCAAGGTAAGCAGGCTACCAATTAAAAACCACCGATCTGGTTTATTTTAGACACCAACTAGTTTAACTAGTTTCGATTAGATCAACCTAACAGTTTATGCTAGACCGCTTAGCCAAGAATCAAGTCCATTTGGTTCTCATTAAAGACATGGACTTGACCAACTACAACTATTGTAATTGATCTAGAGAATCCTTGACCTAATCTAAGATAATAATTGATTAGATTTAGTCAATTCTCTAATTAAGTCCATCTTTAACCTAACCTTAGGTCTAACCCAATTAATGGACCTAATTCCCACTAACCCATTAACCCAATGTGTTATGGTTTGTGTCTTAGATTTTTCAATTAACAATCCTAGAACCTAATCAAACAACTTCTTAATTCTCAATTAAGTTTTGGGTTGAGGATTGGAGTTCGATTTTTCAAAAATAAGTTTCATGTTTGTAAAATATTTTTACAATATAGTTCTACCAACCAAGTTGCATGTTTGACTCATAATCAAAATACAAGTGAAATAACTATGAAACTACTTTAGATCTAATCTAAACAGGTTCGTATAATTGAAATAATTTTAATTTTAAACTGCACAAATTTTTTAGATAAATATATGATTTCTTTACGAAAAAATTATTAACAAAGAGATTTTATTTTAGATTTAAACATCTTTTAAATCTAATAAATCATAAATTTAATCTAAATCATATCTAATAAATTTATGAT
Organism: Elaeis guineensis; assembly: GCF_000442705.2. NCBI lineage: Eukaryota > Viridiplantae > Streptophyta > Magnoliopsida > Arecales > Arecaceae > Elaeis > Elaeis guineensis. The sequence continues at coordinate 76,501,898 of NC_026004.2, read as the reverse complement.
TAAAAATAGATCTACACGAACTAGGACAACCTTTGCACTGTAAGGGGTAAACCTTACAGTAGGACAACCTACAGTTCGTGATTGATCTAAAAATTTTAATTTCAGATTTAACAATCAGATTATAAATTAGATCTAATTTAAAAAATAATCTAAGCATGCATAAATAATCATGTAATAAACAACCTGGCTCTGATACCAATTGAAGAAATCAGATCTAGGGTTTCAGGGTTAGATCTTGAAATTTTTTCAAGATCAGGCAGCAGAAGACTAAAATAAATTAAAATTTATCTTATAAAATCAAAAAATTCTTAGATCTAAGATCTTATTACATGATTATTATATAGTATTAAATCAAAAATTAAAATATAAAGAGCAAGAACTACATGTTGATCATATCAACATGTTTCTATATTACATCTCATGTATGTAAAATATAATAGATTAGATCTATTACCTTACAAGTTAGATATTTTAACTTTGTTGATCCGGGCTTGAGGATGATATTGTGAGCCACACATGCATCCGACCTCTAGAAGTCATCCACATGAGCCCACGAATCACGATCAGAAGTCCTGGTCCAAAAAATCAGCACAGTATGCTAGTACTGCGCTGATCCTTCTTCGATGGTCGATCAGATATCTCTTTCTTCTTGATTAGGACTCTTTCAAAGATGAAAAATAGGAGAAAGAGTTTTAGATCTGAGACACTCTCAAAAAACTCAAGATGGAGGAAGGGAAGAGGTGAACACAGCAACCCTGGAAGAAGACCCTCTTCTTCTTCTCTTTGCTCTAACCCAGACACCTAGTTTTATGTCTATTAGATCTCCATGCCCCAAGACTCTTTCTCCTTGATTTTGAATGCCACAAAGATCTCTCAATGCTCTATAATCCACAAAAATTTTATAAAAAAATTTATTTTAAATAGAGAGATATGATAGAGTCCTTGTCTAGATCAAATACCTAGTCAAGGTATATCCAAACAGGGCAAGATAAGGGGTGCCCAACTCTTGGGCACCCCCTCCTTCTTTTTGTGTGTGGATACTAGCAAAGGATGGATATTATGTGCCATAAAAGTTACAAATATCTTAGACAAATCTGGATAAAATCAGTGCCATAAGGAAAGAGTTTTGGTTTCCTAAAACTCTATCTCATAGAATTTGAAATCCGAACTAATTCCTACTTTGACTTGATCCACAACCACTTTCAATATAAGAGAGAAAGAGAGGAAACCTTTGGGCATGCACGAAGACCTCAGAGAGAATATTTTTCACACAAAATAAGAGAGAGTAGATGTGGGATAAGAGAGAGTAGGCGTGGGGGCTAAGGTGGCGTAAGGTGGAATCCTAGTCTTATTCGGATTCAGTCTATGATTTGTTTCAAATTTGATTTTTTAAACCAAATCAAACCAAAATCAAATCAACTTAATTAAAATAGGTCTTAACCTAATTAAGAATCTAATTTAATTAGATTAAATTATATTTACGTCTGATTTAATTTTCTAATCAAATTAGAAATTAAGTTGACCCAAGTCCTAATTGGACTAGCACTAGTTTTTTCTTGCACTTGGCTTATCCAATAAACCAATTGGACTTGATCCAATCAAGCCGAAATAAAATTTAATTAAATCATATTTAATTAGACTTAACTTAGCCTATTGGTTTAATCAAATTTAGCCAATTAGCAATCGAATTGCTAATCGATCCTCCTGCAACACTTGCACTAGGTTAAATGTCAATCGTATTGATCGTTTAACCTTAGAATGATTCTTAATCATTGATCAACCATCCGATCGGATCATGAACTCTAATGTGTGTGACCTCATGGATTTGAACCTAAGTCGATAGTATAGAAATAAATTTCTATACCAATTGAAGTGACCATCTAGCAATGGTACTCGATGGTCGGATAGGTCGAATGTGTAGAACAACATCCTTAGAACCCATACGGATATAGTTTTCATATAATTCATCCCCTTGACCAAAATGATTATAAGACACCTCAGAGTTCAACTATCAACTCTGATCAGATTGTCCACATTATATTTCAAAATATCAAATCCATCTGATGGATTATCCTGGCCAAGGTTTTGCTGAATTGAATACAGTGATTCATTCTTCTCCAACTCTTGCAGTGGTCAATCCCATCTCGATCATATTCTGACTTTGCAAGTACTTGACTGTGCCCAAAAGCCTTCTGTCACTGAATTAAAAATTTAGTTAGTCCAGTATCAAAGCACAGTGAGTTGCTTGTAAGTCACTGAGATGATCTCAGGTCTAAGGGACACTTATACCTATATCCCATCAGAGACATTCTCAACAGCAGAATGCTTTGGAGTTGGTCATGTTTAATGATGATGTACCCTTACATCTCACCTGTATACCATAAAAGTGTCTCCACACTCCTTGGTTAAGAGGACAACCAACCCATATGGCCTACAGTGACCTGTGCTCAATAGAAGCTGTCGTCCTTATTAACAGCCTATCATTTGATCATGAATAGTTTTAAGGACTAATCGATAAATTCTCTCTTTATCGAACCTAAATAGTCTTAAGAACTTTATCACAACAATGGAGATCATTAGAAGATGAAAATTTGAGATGAAAATACCAAAAATATATTTTATTTATTAACAAATTAATTACAATACAAGGTTGCTCAACCGTCAACAGCTTGACGATTAACTTTTAGGATATATTTTCTAACAAAGGTTTAGTCTAAGGAGCAGTATCAGAACCCTAAGCTTGGTCCAAGGAGGGACAAGTTAGGTATTTTGATAAGAACAAGGGTTGATGAGCAATAGGGGCATCAATCAAGACATTTAGGCTTGGTCTGAGGAGCAGTAGAGTTTTGATAAGAATCTTTAGCTTGGTCTGAGAAGGATAGTGGTTGTACGACTGATAGTATCCAAAATTTGGTCTGAGGAGCTCAGGGGTTGTATGACTGGTGGGTTGCATAACTGATAGATTGTATAACTGACGGAAACTCGGGTATACTTTTGGGTGTAGGACTGCTTCAGGGCATGCCATGGTCTACGAAGGCAAGGGGCCGCTATAGATGCAAGATAGTAAAGATCACAGAGAGAACTATCTTTGGCACCTAAGTTGGATAACTGTTTCAGTTCCTCCTATGTTAAGTCTCCTAAGGTAGATACTATTTTAGATCCTATTGTGTTAAGTCTCCTAAGAAAAGAACCTCTTATCCTAATAATACTGTTAAGTCTCTTAAGATAGGTATCTTTTTTTGACTGCTTATCTTAATCATATTGTTAAGTCTCCTAAGATAAGTATCTTTTTTTGATCTTCCTTTACTAACTCTTTCCATCCTTGAAATTGTTACCACAATTTTAAGGATTGATTCTATAGAAAGCCTTAGATAATCTATTAGTATAATTCATATCTAGATAGATATCTTATTCTTTTATTCTTTGTAGTTATTAGGTTTAAGTTCCTAGATTCCTAGATTTATTCTTATAGAATATCTTAGGTACATTCTTTCATTCTTTTATTCTTTTCCCTAATAGCATATCCTTTTTTAAATTAATTCTTTTATTCTTTCATTCTTTAATAAATAAATTCATTTACTTAAGAATAATGGATAACTATAACTTATTAGATTTTATAAAATATGGCCAATTTGGATTTAATCTTAGGATTAATAATAAACCATGATTTCAAGGTAAACCCACAGCTACATTTATTAATAAAGATAAATGTAATTGTCAAAATAAGAAAATAGAAATTTATTGAAAAAAAGACATAGGCAGGGTTGTCAAGTACTCCTGTCCATGTCCACAAAAAGAAACCTGAACCAAACCAGAAATTATTAAACAAGATTTTAAAATCCTATAAAAACAACCATCTAAGGAAGCCAATGTAGTATCAATTAATCAACATTAGAAATCTATAAAGAAAGAATGTTTATTTCCAACAATCTTAGGAAAAAATAATTTTTTAAACAAAAATCAATTAAATATCCCAAAATCTTTGTCTATTCAAGACTTCCAGATAGAAATTAACCAATTAAAAATAGAAATTAAACAAATAAAAAACCAGACTAAATCTCTAAAAAATCAAAAATTTCGTCACATGAATGATAATTCAAAAATGGTATGTGACAATCACTCTAATAATAAAAGAAGAATTCAGACTTAAAACCATAGCCCTAGTAGATTCAGGAGCATATTTGAATTATATACAAGAAGGGCTAATACCTACAAAATACTTTAAAAAAACAAAAAAAAAACTAAACTCAGCAAGTGGGTCAAAACTTAAGATAAAATTTAAATTATCAGATGCTTATATATGTAATAATGAAATATGTCTAAAAACATCTTTTATTTTAATGAAAAACTTAAACCAATCAGTAATCTTAGGAATACCCTTTCTAAACCTTATTAAACCATTCTCAGTCAATAATCATGGAATAACAATTGAACTATATGGACGAAAAATTAAATTCCAATTTATTAATCCTCCATATTCAAGAGATTTAAATAGCCTTAAAATCCAAACTATAAATCAAAAATAAAAACAACTAGAATATCTAAAGGAAGAACTATACCAGGTTGAAAAAAGATTAGAAGATCCTACTATAAGAGAAACTATTGACAAAAGTTTCTCTTGGTGGAGTTGGGAGGGAGAAGTAGTATATGGTTATAATTTTTTATTGTAGTTAGATCCTTCTTGTGCTAAGTGTTGATAACAGAACCGGGGGAGAAAGAAGTAGTTTAGAGAGATCAAGATTTGAGAAGCATTAGGGGCCTCAATCTAGATGCTTAGACTTGGTCTGAGGAGCAGTATCAGAACCCTAAGTTTGATCCAGAGAGGGACAAGTTAAGCATTTTGGTAAGAACAAGGGTTGATAAGTAATAAGGGCATCAATCAAGACACCTAGGCTTGGTCCGAAGAGCAGTCGAGTTTTGGTAAGAACCTTTAGCTTGATCTGAGGAGCACAGTGGTTATATGACTGGAGTATCCTAAGCTTGGTCCAAGGAGCACAGAGGTTGTATGATGTATTGCATTTTTATAGTAATTATTATTATTAGTTTTTAATGATTTTGATGAAATTGGTATAATAATTAACTAAATAAATATAAGAACCTGATATGTTTTAGGCCAATTACAGGTAATTGAGCCAGGTCACACCTAATTGGGCTTAACCATATTTTAAAGGTCAAATTAAATGAAATTGGTTGAGTCCGATTCAGCAGGATTTGTCATCCAAAGTCATCAGGTCTTGCATCAAAATCAGAGTCCATCTCAAAGCAGAATAACCAAATCAACATATCAATGGACCCCATACCTTATCCTTTTTGGTATCATCAGCCAGAAAAGAAACTAGAGGTGCAGGAAATAAATCAAGCAGTTAATCTCTCCCATCTAGTCAACCAATCTAAATTCTGGATATTTTGGTGTGAGGACCCCTAAAAGGCAAGCTATAGGACTCCAAATTGAGCAAGATTAGATCCTACATAATTTTGAGAGAAGCAAGAAAGGAACATAATTTACAGAATTGAATTTGGATTCTAGATGAGGTAGCTACAGTAGGTTGAACTTGGTAACAATGTTGGACACAACAAAAAACACCCGATACACCCAGATTCTTCTTAGTATTTCTTGGCACAAAGATATGATATGGCAACCAATTTTGGGTGGCAAAGAGCTATCTTGGAAAGAATTAAATGAAAGAAAATCAGAGTCCAAACTAATTTTGCATGGGGAGCAAACTGAGAAAGAATTGGAACCAATTCTTGGAAAACTTGATTTGGGCAGCCGAAACCTTACCTTGTTTTGTAGATTTTGTGGACCCAAAAAGGAAGAAATTCTTCTCTTCTAATTAACCATGCCTCCTTTCCTTCTTTTACTATAGAAATCATAATAAAATCAAAAAGTTTGGGCAGCATAAGGAGTAGATGGCTGGTGGTTGCTTAAAGCCTATCCAAAGGAGGAGAGATTCTATACCAAATAAAAAGAATGATATATAGAATAAAATCATAGAAAAAATACCACCTTCACCCTAGCCCTAGCCCTATTTAAGGATCCTAAAACACCAGCAAGAGAGAGGAGGAGAATCATCTTTGAAAGCTAGAAATCAAGCAAGGAGAGTTTGGAGTATCTGGAAGATTTGAAGAGAGGATTCATTCGGCTCTGCAATTCCTTCAGAGTTTTTAATTCTTTCTCTTGTTTACTTTGAATTTATTTTCTAGAACTTATTGTTAGGATGATTTTGAAGTTTTATTCAAGTAAACTTGAGTTTGATTTTGATATGATGAAAAGCTAAATTTCTAGCTAGGGTACCTGATGTAGCTTGGATTTAATTTCAATTCCAGAATCTTGTATTAATTTTTTTTGTTAATACAATTATTTATTTTTTGCACTTAATACTTTTAAGTATTATTATCTTTGGTACTTGATTGATTTCGATTTATAATTGGTACTGGGAAGGAAGATTATAAATTGGAGTTAACAACAAACATCATAGGAATAATAATTGGAGCGGGAGTAGAAGATTTGACCTGTGGGATCTTGGAAATAATCACTGTGCTTATTGAACTAATTGAAATCTATTTTACTATTGGAAGATAGATTATAGGTTTTAATTAGTATATTTAATAAGACTCGAGAGAGATTATTAAATAATTTAAGATTATTTATCCTTGCATTAATAATTAAATTTGGATTATTAATCGGAATAGTTAGAATTGATAATTGGTCCAAGTGAAATCTCTTATTTATCATTATATTACTTGAGCAATTTCGTGCACTTGCAAAATAGGCTATCAAGTTTTTGGCACCGTTGTCGGGGACTGGTGCTTTAATATCAAGAATAGTTGATTTTACTAGTAATCTAGATATTTTATTTCTTAGATATTTTTAAAAAAAAAAAATCACTGATATTTCATAATGCTTAACTAATATAGTATAAGCAAAAATATTAAAAAAAAAATCAAACTTGATTGGACATCTTGTTTCTTTGCATTGCATCTTTATAATTAACTTTAAGGGGCACTTAACCCATTAATCAGATAAGGTGGGGATTTGATCACCCTTTCTTAGCCCAAAAACCACATCCTTCATCCTGCATAACCTAGACCTTAATCTAAAATCAATTAAACGTTGGCCCTAGGATATTCGAGCTCAATAGGACAAGAAAGTCCTAAAGTTAGATCGGATTCGAATTGATTAATTGCTCGGTGTCTAAGGCAAGTGGTTTAAGAAGGTGGTTTTCAATTGGTTCCGTTGTCTGACCTGGCCAACTCAGTTGGTGTCTAAGGAAAGCAACAAGCAGGGGACCTCCCACATCTTACACTTACCTGGCCGAGACAGTTAGTCAGTTTTGGGCTTGGAGTGCTTGAAGGCGATCTTGGAACAGTTAAAAGCTGTCTAGATCTATGTTAACCCTAGGATAGAAAGTCCATTTTGTCCTAACTTGTTTGCCATTAAAATTTAAACCTAATTAAAACACTCTTCTCTTTCATCTATAGATTTAGGACTCCTTAGGACTCATCTCTAGAACTCTTTTTTCTCTTTTTCCTCTTCTCTCTTCTCTAAAAAAAAAAAAAAAGAGAAAAAAGGGATAATAATCTTTCAAAATTACAACTTGGAAAAGAGAATCGGGTCGACTTGTGAGAATTGAATCAAACCCCATTTCAAGTCAAGAAATTGAACGCACTTGTAAACAAAATATTAAAGCAGTCAGAGAAGGAAAGAAATCTGAGGCAAAAGTTGATCCAGAAATGGCTGAAGATCCAAGGAGAGAAGTAATCCTAGTAGGAAATAATGAGGTTGCTAGAGAAGCAAACCCCAGGGCACTGCGAGATTATGCCATGCCTACCATGAATGGAGCTTCATCTAGCATCACAAGACCACCTGTGCAAGCAAACAACTTTGAGATCAAGCCTGCTTTGATCCAAATGATCCAGACAGCAGTTCAGTTTGGAGGATTGCCCAATGATGACCCTAATGCGCACATTGCAAACTTCTTGGAGATATGTGATACCCTTAAACATAATAGAGTGTCAGATGATGCAATTCGGTTAAGATTGTTCCCGTTTTCACTTAGAGACAAGGCTAAAGTATGGTTACAGTCTCTTCCTGCTGGCTCGATCACCACTTGGAATGACTTAGCACAAAAATTTTTGGCAAAATTCTTTCCACCTGCTAAGACTGCCAAGTTGAGGACTGACATCCAAACCTTCATGCAATTCGACATGGAGACCTTATATGAAGCCTGGGAAAGGTTCAAGGATCTGCTTAGGAGGTGTCCACACCATGGGCTGCCTAAATGGTTGGTTGTGCAAACCTTCTACAATGGGCTGAACAACCATACCAGAATTAATATTGATGCTGCTGCTGGAGGTTCATTGATGGGGAAGTCGCTTGATGAGGCCTATGATCTTTTGGAGGAAATGGCCAACAACAATTACCAATGGCCCAATGAGAGAAACATGGCGAGGAGACCTACTAGGGTTCATGAGATAGACGCTATTACTGCACTCAATGCAAAGGTAGACACTCTTTTCAAAAAATTAGATCATTTATCTATTAATGCTGTCAATACTTGTGTGCAGACCTGTGAGATGTGTACTGGGCAACATGCTACTCGAGATTGCCCGATTGACAGCTCATTCATGCCTCCAGTACAAGAACAAGTGCAATATGTGGCAAACCAAGGAAGACAACAGAACAATCCATACTCAAACACCTATACGCCTGCCTGGAAGAACCATCCAAATTTTTCCTGGAGAAATCAACAGCAACAACAGAATTATCAGAATAGAGGACCACCTGGTTTTCCACAACAAGAAAAGAAGTCTAACCTGGAAGAATTGGTTGCAACTCTCACCAAGGCCACTACTGATTTCATAGGTGAAACTAAGGCAAACTTTCAAAACCAGCAAGCTGCCATTAAAAACTTGGAAATAGAAATGGGACAGTTGGCCAACATGGTAGCTAACAGAACTCAAGGGTCATTGCCTAGCAATACTGAAACGAACCCGAAGGAGCATGTGAAGACAATTACCTTGAGGAGTGGAAAACAACTAGGAGAACAACAAGGGAAAGAGCCTGTTAAAGAACAAGTAAAGGAACAAACTCAAGAAGAGACTATAGTCAAAGAGAAGCTAAAAGAGAAAAAGGAAGAGCCAGTAAAGCCCTACAATCCACCAGTTCCTTTTCCTCAAAGGCTCAAGCAAAGTAAGGATGACAAGAACTTTCTGAAGTTTTTGGAGGTCTTCAAGAAACTACACATAAATATTTCATTTGCGAAGGCATTAGCTCAGATGCCTAGCTATGCCAAATTCTTGAAAGACATCCTTTCCAAAAAGAGAAGGCTAGAGGACCATGAGACAGTCATGCTCACCGAAGAGTGCAGTGCAATCATTCAGAACAAGTTGCCATCAAAATTAAAGGATCCAGGGAGTTTTACAATTCCATGCAATATTGGTAATATCGAATTCACTAAAGCATTGTGCGATTTAGGTGCTAGCATTAACTTAATGCCTTTATCTGTTTTCAAGAAGCTTGGACTAGGGGATGTGAAACCGACCAGTGTCTCATTACAACTAGCTGATCGATCGGTGACATATTCTAAAGGCATAGTGGAGGATGTATTAGTCAAGGTGGATAAATTTATCTTCTCAGTGGATTTCATTGTCTTGGATATGGAGGAAGATAGAGAGGTTCCTTTGATATTGGGGCATCCATTCCTTACAACTGGCAAGGCACTTATAGATGTCCATGAGGGTAAGCTTACTTTAAGAGTGGGACAAGAAGAGTTAATTTTTAACGTGCTTAATTATTCTAAATATCCTCTTGAGAATGATGAATGTTTTAGATTAGATGTGATTAATAAATTTGTTAGTGAAATAATTGACAATTCTGAATATGACTTGATTGATGGTGTTAAAAATAAACAACATGTTGATGTATTAAATGATGTTGAGAAAATACAGGATTCAATAGAGGCTAAGCCAAACCCCAAGCTTGAGCTTAAGCAGCTCCCTTCTCACTTAAGATATGCATTCTTGGGAGACTCATCTATTTTTCCTGTCATTATATCTGGTCATTTGTCTACTGAATAAGAGAAAAAATTGTTGCATGTGTTGAAAAAGCATAAGAAAGCACTAGGCTGGTCTATTGATGATATTAAGGGAATTAGTCCCAGTATATGCATGCATAAAATTTTCATGGAAGAAAACTACAAACCTTCAATTGAGCGTCAACGTAGGTTAAATCCTAATATGAAGGAAGTAGTTAGAGCTGAAGTAATGAAATTACTTGATGCAGGAATTATCTACCCTATTTCTGATAGTAGTTGGGTGAGTCCTGTTCAAGTAGTTCCTAAGAAAGGGGGGATGACTGTTATTACAAATAATAAAAATGAGCTGATACCCACTAGAACAGTCACTGGTTGGCGTGTGTGTATTGATTATAAGAAGTTAAACAAAGCCACACAAAAGGACCATTTTTCTTTGCCTTTTATTGACCAGATGCTTGAGAGATTGTCTGGATATCCCTTCTACTATTTTTTAGATGGTTATTCAGGATATTTTCAAATTCCTATTGTACCTGAAGATCAAGAAAAAATTACATTTACTTGTCCATATGGAATATTTGCATATAGGAGAATGCCATTTGGGTTATGTAATGCACCTGCAACTTTTCAAAGATATATGATGTCTATATTCTCTGATATGGTTGAAAAATTTATTGAAATCTTTATGGATGATTTTTCAATTTTTGGTCCTTCTTTTGATATGTGTTTGACTAACCTCTCCCAAGTTCTACAGCGTTGTGAAGAAACTAATCTTGTGTTGAACTGAGAGAAATGTCATTTTATGGTGCAGGAAGGAGTAGTTTTAGGCCATAAGATTTCATCTAGAGGGATAGAAGTAGACAAAGCAAAGGTGGAGGTCATTGAGAAATTACCACCACCAACATCTATTAAAGGAGTGAGGAGTTTCTTAAGGCATGCTGGCTTCTATAGAAGATTTATAAAAGACTTCTCTAAAATTACCAAACCTCTTTGTAATTTATTGATCAAGGATGCACCTTTTAAAATTATTGATGAGTGTTTGGTTGCTTTTAACAGGTTAAAGAGAGAATTAATCTCAGCTCCTATCATCACTGCACCTGACTGAAATCTACCATTTGAACTCATGTGTGATGCAAGCGACTATGCTATAGGAGCAGTCTTGGGACAAAGAAAGGAGAATAGACTTCATGTGGTGTACTATGCGAGTCGAACACTGAATAATACACAGTTGAACTATGCCACCACAAAAAAAGAGTTGCTCGCCATTGTTTTTGCTTTTGATAAATTTAGGCCATATCTTATAGGAGCAAAAATAATAGTTTATACTGATCACTCAGCAATTAAATATTTACTTAAAAAGAAGGATGCGAAATCGAGATTAATTCGTTGGGTGCTCTTATTACAGGAATTTGACTTAGAGATTAGGGACAAAAAAGGAGCAGAAAATCTTGTAGCAGATCACTTGTCTCGGTTAGAGTTAAGTAAAGAAATTAAGAACATTGAGGTACCCATTAATGAGTCATTCCCTGATGAGCAATTATTCGTATTACTCACATCTAGTACACCCTGGTATGCTGATATTGTTAATTTTAAGGCATGTGATATTATTCCTCCAGAATTTAATTACCAGCATAAAAAGAAATTTTTATATGATGCAAAATATTATTTTTGGGAGGATCCATATTTATATAAGTATTATCCAGATCAGCTTATTAGAAAATGTGTGCCTGATAATGAAATTAAAAATATTTTAAAACACTGCCATTCATTAGAGTGTGGAGGCTATTTTGGACCCAACAAAACAGCTGCTAAAGTATTACAGTGTGGTTTTTATTAGCCTAACCTGTTTAAAGATGCTATTGCTTTTGTTTCTTCTTGTGACCGATGTCAAAGAACTGAAAATATTTCTTTTAGACAGGAAATGCCACTAACCAATATCCTTGAAGTAGAACTGTTCGATGTGTGGGGATTAGATTTTATGGGGTCTTTTCCACCTTCTCATTCAAATCAATACATCCTGGTGGTGGTGGATTATGTATCCAAATAGATTGAGGCAGTAGCACTTCCCTCTAATGATGCCAAGAGTGTGCTCAAGTTCTTAAAGAAATACATATTCACACACTTTGGTATTCCAAGAGCTATCATCACGGATGGAGGTAAGCATTTTTGTAATCGTTATTTGGATTTTCTATTGACAAAATACGGTGTTACTCATCGTGTAGGAACACCATATCATCCTCAAACAAGTGGATAAGTAGAGATCTCTAATCGTGAAATTAAAAGAATATTGGAGACTACTGTCAACTCATCAAGAAAGGACTGGTCCCTAAAATTAGATGATGCGTTATGGGCATATAGAACAGCATTCAAAATGCCAATTGGGATGTCCCCGTATCGTCTAGATTATGGAAAAGCATGCCATTTACCTATGGAGCTAGAGCATCGAGCTTACTGGGCAACTAGGTTGCTAAATTTCAATATGGAAGCTGCTGGGGAGAAAAGGTCATTACACCTTAATGAACTTGATGAGTTCCGCCTCCATGCATATGAAAATGCAATAATTTACAAGGAGAGAACGAAAAGATGGCATGACAAGCATATTGTGAGGCATGAATTCCAAGCAGGACAAAAGGTGTTGCTGTATAACTCTCGCCTAAAGCTATTTCCAGGCAAGCTTCGGTCTAGGTGGTCAGGTCCATTTGAGATTATACAAGTTTTTTCACATGGAGCTGTTCAGCTGAAGAGTGGTGATAGGACCTTCAAGGTCAATGGGCAAAGGTTGAAGGAATACATAGATGGAGGATTTGAGCAACCAAAAATCTCCATATCACTGACATAATGCATTGGGATAGTCAAGCTAACGACTATAAACTAGCGCTTCTTGGGAGGCAACCCAAGCAAAATTCTTTTTATTTTCATTATTTTTTTGAGTCAATTTTAATTCTCACTATATTTTCAAAGTTTGAATGGACGTTGTTCACTTTTTGTAGGCACATTGAAGAAGATAAGAGAGATTAAATGACTGAGGACGAGTTGCAAACTCGCACAAGCACATAGGCACGCTACAAAGGGAAGTACCCCTAACCTTTAAGAATGCCTTGCTATAATATGTATTGTGATGATGATCTTGTCATTGAGCACAATGTCCAATTCAGATTTGGGGGTGCATTTGCATGAGCATTTCGTGTTAATAATATAGGATTGCCATTATGTTTGCATCTTTGTCTTTATTTTTTAATAAAATTTAAAAAAAAAAAATAGAATGTTGATTCATTGATCACTTGTAAGGATATAGAGGGGGACAATTTTACTTTTGTGTTATTGTTTGGCTATCTTAGCTTTAAAATTTGGAAGTCAAATTTAGGGATTGACTGTTTTAAACTTGTAAATACTTAAATAAAATCTCATATAGGAGATAGTTACTTTGCTTTGCCAATCCTATTTGTGAGCTTTGTTGCAATAAAATGTAGACAATTTACTTGGGAGAAATGATATAGGCATTCCTTTGGCATACCCTTTCTGACCCCTTGTATTTTCTTTTCATCCTATCTCATATCTACTATTCATATTTTTTGAGAATAAATTGATTATAATGGTTAGAGCATACTAAATTTTTAGTTCTCTCTTCTCTTAAAAAAAAAAAAAAAATACAATCTACTCCGCTGTTTCAAGTTGTCTAGTAACTAGGAGCATTCATGAGCCCCATGTTTGCTTTTACGTCAAATAGTGACTTGAATTATGAGTATGCAAAGCACTTTGAGTATATGACTTGCTGAGTAACCAGGTGCCTTCATCACCAATGTCGGTATTCGCGTAAAAAGGCAAATGATGACTTAAGGAAGAGTGCCAAAGTGTATAGGCTGTTCTAAAAATATAAAATAAAACAAATAAAGGAAGGGATGTAAAGTATAAGTAATTGAGTATGCTCTGATTTATTGTGGTTGATTTATTTTCACTTATGTGACCATAACCATCATTCTTGTTGCTTGCTTTTCATTTTTTTTAACCCGAAAAAGTCCTATTGATCTCTTGAGTACGTTGTTTGCACTATTGGAGATGGGCTGGTAGGATTTTGCATTCAGGATTGGATGTTTGAACCAAATTATTTTATTAAAACCTAAAGGAAGCAGGGTAGCTATTGATTGTGCGTAATTTTGTTTGAGTATGAATGAGTTTGGAATAGTTAGCTTGTGGGTTTGCCTTTCGGTTTTGGGTTGAGGTGGTTAAGCCATGGCATTTGGGTATTACTCCTTTGTGTCTAGATGGATTTTGAGTATATTAATGTTAAATAAAATTTTTAGCATTAATTTTTTGAGATTCTTCATTTTTGATTGGGACTTTTCTTTTGCTTGGGGACAACCAAAAACTTAAGTTTGGGGGTATTTGATGTATTGCATTTTTATAGTAATTATTATTATTAGTTTTTAATGATTTTGATGAAATTGGTATAATAATTAACTAAATAAATATAAGAACCTGATATGTTTTATGTCAATTACAGGTAATTGAGCCAGGTCACACCTAATTGGGCTTAACCATGTTTTAAAGGTCAAATTAAGTGAAATTGGTTGAGTCCGATTCAGCAGGGTTTGTCATCCGGAGTCATCAGGTCTTGCATCAAAATCAGAGTCCATCTCAAAGCAGAATAACCAAATCAATATATCAATGAACCCCACACCTTATCCTTTTTGGCATCATCAGCCAGAAAAGAAACTAGAGGTACAGGAAATAAATCAAGCAGTTAATCTCTCCCATCTAGTCAACCAATCTAAATTCTGGATATTTTGGTGTGAGGACCCCTAAAAGGCAAGCTACAGGACTCCAAATTGAGCAAGATTAGATCTTACAGAATTTTGAGAGAAGCAAAAAAGGAATATAATTTACAGAATTGAATTTGGATTCCAGATGAGGTAGCTACAGTAAGTTGAAGTTGGTAACAATGTTGGACACAACAAGAAATACCTGATACACCCAGATTCTTCTTAGTATTTCTTGGCACAAAGATCTGATATGGCAACCAATTTTGGGTGGCAAAGAGCTATCTTGGAAAGAATTAAATGAAAGAAAATTAGAGTCCAAACTAATTCTGCATGAGGAGCAAACTGAGAAAGAATTGGAACCAATTCTTGGAAAACTTGATTTGGGCAGCCGAAACCTTACCTTATTTTGCTGATTTTGTGGACCCAAAAAGGAAGAAATTCTTCTCCTCTAATTAACCATGCCTCCTTTCCTTCTTTTACTATAAAAATCATAATAAAATCAAAAAATTTGGGCAGCATAAGGAGTAGATGGCTGGTGGTTGCTTAAAGCCTATCCAAAGGAGGAGAGATTCTATACCAAATAAAAAGAATGATATATAGAATAAAATCATAGAAAAAATACCACCTTCACCCTAGCCCTAGCCCTATTTAAGGATCCTAAAACACCAGCAAGAGAGAGGAGGAGAATCATCTTTGAAAGCTAGAAATCAAGCAAGGAGAGTTTGGAGTATTTGGAAGATTTGAAGAGAGGATTTATTCGGCTCTGCAATTCCTTCAGAGTTTTTAATTCTTTCTATTGTTTACTTTGAATTTATTTTCTAGAACTCATTGTTAGGATGATTTTGAAGTTTTATTCAAGTAAACTTGAGTTTGATTTTGATATGATGAAAAGCTAAATTTCTAGCTAGGGTACCTGATGTAGCTTGGATTTAATTTTTATTCCAGAATCTTGTATTAATTTTCTTTGTTAATGCAATTGTTTGTTATTTACACTTAATGCTTTTAAGTATTATTATCTTTGGTACTTGATTGATTTCGATTTATAATTGGTACTGGGAAGGAAGATTATAAATTGAAGTTAATAACAAACATCATAGGAATAATAATTGAAGCGGGAGCAGAAGATTTGACCTGTGGGATCTTGAAAATAATCACTGTGCTTATTGAACTAATTGAAATCTATTTTACTATTGGAAGATAGATTATAGGTTTTAATTAGTATATTTAATTAGACTCAGGAGAGATTATTAAATAATTTAGGATTATTTATCCTTGCATTAATAATTAAATTTGGATTATTAATCGGAATAGCTGAAATTGATAATTGATCCAAGTGAAATCAGATATACCCTAGTGCTTTATCAATCGAATTTTGATTCAGCTTTCATTGAGTTCTTTAGAGTTAATTTTATTTTCCACTGTCATTCAATTTTGATCGTTTAGATATTAGTAAAATTAGCATTCATTTTTGATAATTAAACTCAGTCCTCGTGGGAACGATCTCTTATTTATCATTATATTACTTGAGCGATTTTGTGCACTTGCGAAATAGGCTATCATTGTACGACTGGCGGATTTCATAACTGACGGGTTGTATAACTGATGGAAACTTGGGTATACCTTCGGGTGTAGGACTACTTCATGGCATGCTATAGTCAACGAAGGCAAGGGGCCGCTACAGATGCAAGATAGTAAAGACCATATAGAGAACTACCTTTAGCACCTAAGTTGGGTAACCATTTCAGATCCTTGTTTCAAATCCTCATTTCAGATCCTCCTGTGTTAAGTCTCCTAAGGTAGGTACTATTTTAGATCCTTCTGTGTTAAGTCTCCTAAGGAAAGGACCTTTTACCTTAATAATATGTTAAGTCTCTTAAGATAGGTATCTTTTTTTGACTGCTTATCTTAATTATACTGTTAAGTCTTCTAAGATAAGTATCTTTTCTTGATCTTCCTTTACTAACTCTTTCCATCCTTGGAACCGTTATCGCAAAGTGGTAGCAAAGATCCCGTAGAGAGTCTAACATATAGATATTAAGTATTTTCTTATTATTACGAAATAATTTTTATTATTTTATAATTTATATACAATTACAAAGAGCACAAGCATCCAAACAATTGACTTTAGGATACATTTCCTAACAATCAAAGGAGGGTGGAGCCTCAACATTCAAGCTTCAAACAATCGAGCTTCAGAAGGCCCTCTCTTTTGAGTCTGCTAACTCGAAGGAGCGTAGAGTTCATCTTTCAAGCTTCAAACAATCAAGCTTCGAAAGATCCTCTCCTTTAAGTCTACAAATTCAAAAGAGGGCACAACCTCAACCTTCATGCTTTGGATGATTGAGCTTCGGAAGGCCCTCTTTTTTGAGTCTGCAAAATTGAAGGAGGATAGAGACTCAACTTTCAAACTTTAGATGATCAAGCTTTGGAAGGCCATTTCCTTTGACTTTGCTTTTCGAAGCGGGGCAGAGCCTTAACCTTCAAGCTTTGGATGACCAAGCTTCCTAAGGCTATCTCCCTTAAGTCCAAAAACTCAAAGAGAGGCAGGCCAACACCTTTGCAACATCCCATAGATGCTAAGGGGGGCAAGGCCTCGGAAGACTATCACCAAAGTGGCAAAATTGGGATTTGAGAGAGGCAAAGCCCCAGATCTTAATACATCCACAACATTTCTCTCCAACTCTACAAGTAGAATGTGAGGTGGGTGGCACCCCTCTCTTCTGTACCACTTATAGCATGGCTTGATGATGGTGATTTGAATTAGCGGTCCAATTGGCTTACGTATGTCAATACTTCATCGGACACCAAAATACCATCCAGATTGACATCATCAAAATATCCAATCATCAGCTAGAAAACCCGCACGCCATGATGCCCTCTTGAAACAAGGAGGCGAGCAGATGTCTCCCATAACTGCGCGTGTCCAATCTTTGCTTAAGTTATGGCCTCCTGAGGAACAATCATGACGGCGTGTAACATTAAGACTCCTTATTTCATCTGGTATTTTAGTCAAGGCATGCCTCCGTGTAGCCACATTTTGAAGACTCCTATCCGCATCAACCTTGGAGGGTCAGAGCTCAAAGCTTCAGCATCCATCCTAACCATGGTGAATGTAGGAATACTCTTTACTTCATTCAAACCCAAATGATGCCTCAATCTTGAAAGTGGGAGGCAAATGATACACCCTAGGATGGATCATCCATCATAGTGCTGGCAACCCATCGGTATTCTGACACATATCCTTGATAGAAAGTAATGGAGCGACTATCAATCCTCTACTATCTAAACTTTTACGACCGTGTTGAAGGAGCTCCAGAGTCTTCTATCTACAAGATGACAAGTAGTCAGCCATCTTGTTGCTCTACTTTTTTCTCCACTCAGTGAGCTCCATAATCTCAATAAACTCGATAACGTGTAAGCCATTATTTTCTGATACCCAGAGCATGTCCCCATGATCTCTGCACTCTAGTGAATGACACATATTCTTGAAGACGATATGTACCTATTTTTGTCTATAAAATCTAACTCCTTGGAACCCTTCAAGTAAGTGAACACTTACTTCGCATGCCTTTGCCTAGAGACTAATTCCATGCATGAGAACTGAAATCTATCTCCTCCAGAGAACTTTGAGTTCTTTTAACTCTATCTTTCACAAGGCATCTTCTGAGCTTCCACTCTCCATCTTCTTGCTTCAATCTACCATACTTCATACTCGACTCCACTACTAAACTCTCTTTAAAAGCTTGAATCATTTTTGTTTGCTTTCACAAGAGATTGACTTAGACATCAGAGGGTCCACCATTAGAGAGTCCCTTAGTGTGAGTATTTTTCTATCTTTGGTGGTTTTACAGGATCCAGCTTGAGGGATTGACCGAGGATCCTATACCAGCATCCGACCCAGAGATCCTGACTATCTACCCTATGACCATCTCTCTCTCTCCCTGCTCCAGCTTAGCAGTCTGAGTCAGCTCGACTCCCCCACCGTAACACTACCCTATTGCTTGATTTGTCTTGGTCTCACATGCCATTTGTTGCTCCTAAGATCCTAGCATTGCATTACCTAGTTGCTTGCTGAACTTTGTTGATAAAGAAACCTTGCCTCTAAGCTTCTAATAGCATAAGAGAAATCAGTCATGTCATGTGACTTAAGAATGAGTTGCAATCTTATAAATTTAACTCATATATATTCACTAAATAGTGGACAAACTATAAGAAAATAATTTTTAGAAAATTTATGGCAATACAAAAGCTTTTTATGTTCTCAAAGTTATGATAAAAGAAACTAGCAAATTAAAATGTTGTTGATAATAGGCTACTATAATGTTATGTTCGCTCAAGAGATTGCCTATTCTGTATTTGATAAGCACATCAAGGATCATATGATGATGATTGAAATGGATGTGGAGATGGCCTATGACTGGCTTAGTTGGGAGGCTATTTGTCCAAGTTCTAAATCAAATGAGTTTTTGAAGTCCTGAATCTCGACCTTCTTCTCTATTTTGATTAATGAACCCCCTTCTCAATGGTTTAAAGCAAATAGAGGAAGCCGATAAAGTGATCCTCTATCATCTAATTTGTTCATTTTGTTTTCAAGTCCTTATTGACTTGTTAAATAGAGAATTGGTGCAACAAAAAAATTTTTGGTGTCCAAATTGGTGAGGGCATGAAGTATCACCTTTCGTTTGCCATTGACAATACAATAATTTAAGGGTACTACAATATTGTTTTAGCAGTATATCTACAAAAAAAAATCAGTGACTTAATTTGGAAATTGGTAATCATGTATGTTGCAGTAGCATATCGTAGACATGTGCCACTATTAACAATTTTTTAATATATTGGATCACCGGCTCCCTCGCACTTCTGCGATTTCATGCTGAGGAGTTTGATTTTGTGGAGGACTTCTAAGCAAGTTAGAAGGCTCCAGCTGAGAGGAGTTCTATTGAGCTCGGGAACCGGCAAATCCCAAAGGCCACAAATTGCCCACTAGCCAGCGCGCGATATTTAATGGGGATAGGCAAGAAGAAAGGGAGAGGGAAAGAAGAGGTAATGCCACCTCATCTTTGGCAGGGACTAGCCATGGCCAGAGTAATAGTGGTGGATAGCGGGGAAACATGAAGATAAACAAGAAAGGGGGGAGGAAATTGGTACGAATGCAGTTTAATAAAGGTTGATCAAGAGGCTAAATAGCCAATGAAATTCATTAGAGTATGAGAAGGAGACAGAGTTGATGTCCAACTCGGATAGGAGCTTTGCGTTGATTGAAATGAGGAGCATCTTGTTTAGAAAAAATTATTAGTTAGAATGGTTCTACCACATATCTTTTGGATCATCCAATAACAAACCAGCATGCCATCCAAGAAAGTGAATATTTTTTTATTCAAAACAGTAAAAGTTATCAACTGGCCCATCATATTTAATGGTGAAATTTTTTTGCATTTAAAATTTTCAATCAAGCTTGAATAGTAGTGCAGCTTTTTCTCCCTGTTTAGGCCTCGCTCTAGCTTCATGGTGAGCCAAAGGGCCAAGCCACTACTAGATTGGTCAGTTAATGGGCCAGGCCAAACAACGTTGTACATTGCAGGCTAGTCTGGCCTTTGCTTAATTAGGCTACCCATCAACTAGGCCTCACAATATTCAACTTGGCCATTATAAATTTCTTCTCTCTCTCATACATGAACCGTGCGTTTCAATTCTACTAGACGTTCATACTTGTAGATTGGAGGTCTATTAGTTGTTGACTAATTCAACCCACTATCCTAATGACCAAAATCATATAATATCATATAAAAGTTAGTCTTTTTAACGGGGAATGCATACAATATTGCCAAAGGTACATAAGAAACATTGCCAAGTATGCATGGTAAATGCCTTCCATGTATTCAACAAAAATCTTTAAGATAAAGCCATCTATTAATCTTTTCATAGAAAATTTCCTAGGTAAGAATTTCAGAAAATCAAGAAGCTTGAAACAACTTCATCTTCTGCACTACATACATATAGAGTGATCTATTTAAAATGATAAACAGAACCTTAATTTAAAGACTTTAAAAAATTTTGAAAACCTACGATCTATTCACTTAAAAATCATTAAGACAATGCCATCTATTAATCTATATTCACTATTTAAGAAAATTAAGAAGCTTCAAATCCCTTCATTTTATGTACCATATTGATTGAAGAGATATCTATTTGGAATGATAAATAGAACTTTAATTCAAAATTTTATAAAAATTTCTAATAGCCTATCATTTATTCAGCAAAAAATTCTTAAAATAAAGCCATCTATGAATTTTTTCTTAGAAAATTTGGCATGTGAGTGTTTTAGGTGAATTAAGAAGCTCCAAATACCTTCTTTTTCACCGCATAGATTAAAGAGATATCTGTTGGTGCAGAATTCTGCCGATGCCGGAGAAGATAGAGTCGAGGAGATCACGACCGCCGTCGGGACCTACAAGGAAGTCTAAACCGGAGTTGGGGGTGCTCCGACAAGACCCTCCGACGCTCAAGTCAGTATTCTGCTTTAACAGAAATGGAGCACTCGAATGAGATTTTAGCAGAGTTTAGAGATAGTGCTTAGAGCTTAGAGGAGAACGTATCTGGGGGGTCTCTTTTATAGACGGAAGAGCGTAACCGATTGACAGCGACGTCCGTAACTGTCTGATAGTGCGCCGTTTGGGGCCACGTGGAGTTTGTTACGGAGAGTAGTAGTGTCCATTGTCGCGACTTGCCGGAGAGTAGTGGGGCCACGTGGAGTTTGTTACAGAGAGTGGAGTGGTGTCCGTTATCGCGACTTGTCGGAAAGTTCGGATCAGACGGCTGAAGCTCGGTTGGGACGTCTGGTGGAGCGGAATAGCTCTCTGTCTCAGCAATCTAAGAGAAGCTTGGATGTTTCTGAGGTTGCTGACGGGTTAACTGTTGTTGGGTGCCTTAGGCGTTGATGTTGCAGACGAAAGTTATCTACTGTAAAAGCCCGGACAGAAACTTTCTGTTGGAGAAATCCGGCTGGAGTCCGATTGCTAGAGAAGTCCATCTGAAATTTGTCTGATGTAGAAGCTTGTCTGAAGACTGTCCGCTGGAGAGGTCCGGTTGCATGAGGAATCCGGCAGATCGACCGATAGCGAAATTCGAAAGATGCTATAGAAGGTTGACCGATAGAAGAGTCCGAAAGGTATTGTGAAAGTTCGTCCGCTGGAGGAGTTTGAAGGACACTATGGAAGGTTGACCACTAGAGGGGTCCAGAGAAAATTTATCTGTTGGAGGGGTCTGGTTGGCACTATTGAAGTCTGGTTGGTGCTGTTGAAAGTTGATAGTTGGAGAGGTACGAAAGACACCGGAGACAGTCAGTCACTGTAGAAATCTGGCCGCTAGAGCCCGTCTATTGTAGAAGTTCGTCTGGAATCCATCCGCTGTAGAAGTTTGGATGGAGTCTGGTTCTTGCAGAAGTCCGGAAGGAGGCCGCTTACTGTAGAAGCTTGGATGGAGACCGGTTGCCGTGGAAGCCCGAATGGAGATCACTTATTGTAGAAGCTCGACTGAAGTCCGCTTGCAATAGAAGTTCGGACAGAATTCGCTTACTGTAGAAGCTCGGATGAAATTCGGAAGGCAGTCGACCACTGTAGAAACTTGGATGGAATCTGGTTACTGTAGAAGTTCTACTGCTAGAGAAGTCCGGACATTGACGAAGTTTGGAAGAAGCTCGGAGTAAAGTCGATCGTGACAGGAGGAAGTCTGGAAGAGATTCGGAGAGTAGTCGATCACTGTAGAAAATCGACTGATAGTGAAGCCAAGAGAGCATTTGGAGCAGTCCGATAGACGACTGAAGGAGCTCATTATTGGAGAAGTCCAGAGGATACGATAGGAGTTCGTCCGTTGGAGAAATCTGGAGGACACTGTGGAAGGTCGACTGCTGGAGGAGTCCGGATGGTACTGTGGAAGCTCGGACGGTCGGGGGAGTTCAGAAAGACACCGCACAAGGTCGGAAGCCGGAAGAGTCTTGGGAGGGTTGGCCTCTTACGAACTTCGACTGGGGTTACTTTATACCCAATACTAGTCCCCCTACTTTTGAGTTCAGGTTTCGAATGAAGTACAGAGAAATTTTCACAGTCGAAGTTGCCCCCCTTGATTTTCGTACTCGATTATTTCTAGATATTTTGGTGTTTGGCATGCCGGTGCTGGAGTCTTTTCAAATCGAGGTGATCCGAAAAGATTTTTTTGAAATTCCTACTGGAGTGTCACCTCAGGTACGATGCAATAATGATTCTGTCAGTCGTCAGCCATCTGCCACGATGAGTGGGACACGCAGCAGTTGTAGGTCGGCCAAAGGAGATTTGCAATCATTATTGTGCCGGACCCTATGGTCTATTTAAACCCTTCCCCCTCCTTCAGGGGTTTCACCTTGCCTGAGATTTTTCTTCGGTCCCCTCTTCTTCCTCGAGAGTTTTGTCCTCCTCCAGTGTCCCTCTCGGTCTTAGGCGCCCTTCAAGTCGACCTCCATCGCCTTTGCTGCCCTCCTGCACCTCTCGAACCAGCCTAGGTTAGTTTTGGAACCCTTCTTTTTCTTGTTATTCTTTTATTTTTCCTCCTCTGCATTTTGCCTATTCGATTTCTCTGCGAGTGCCTTGTTTCCTATTTTTTCTAATTTTTTCGAGATTTTTTGGGGTTTTCATTTGATTCAAAATATCCTCCAACACTTCCTCCTCTAGCAGTTCTAGAAGTTCATCAGCTCCAGCCCCCCAAAATTCTAGTACTGTAGATGAACCCGTACTTAGGATCAGATCTCATCTGATCTTTGTAGCAGACACCATTCCCAGCTCTTTGACCTCAGACGAACTCTCGCTGATTAGGATTCAGTACGGGGTTCCTCCGGAGTATGAGCTTGAGCTTCTCGGGCCAACTGACCGGACTAGCGCCCCTCCCCCTAGCCGCTTTTGTTTATACCAGGAAGCCTTTCGCGTCGGGCTTCGACTTCCACTCCCACCTTTTGTTGTTGCTCTTTTTCACTTTTTAAATATTTTTCTAGTTTCTATAGTGCCGAACTCCTTTAGATTTCTGATAGGATTTCTTTCCCTCTGTCATTTAGCTGAAGTCCGGCCAACTCTTCTCTTGTTTAAAAACTTTTATACCTTTAAGCATCACCCTTCGGCAAAGGACAGGTGGTACTTCTCTCTCCAGTTCGATAGAAAGGAGTTGCTGAAAGGTGCTCCCTCTTCTATCCACAACTAGAAGGAGAGATACTTTTACATCCGATGCCCGATCCTGATGCTGGGGTTGCCCCCTTGGGGCTCCCTGAGGGACTCCATCCGTCGGGCTTCTAGCCTGGGAAAGGATGATCTTGAAGCCTCCAATAAACTTAAAACTTATCCAGCTCCTCTCCTCCTTAACCTTCTGAAGGAGCAACTTTTATTCAATGTTGGCCTGAGCCCTCTCAACCCTGTCGGTATTTTTTCTTTCTCAAGTCATTCGCTACTTCCTCTTTCTCTTATTCTCTTTCTAAGCTGTGCTGATCTTTTTTCATTACAGACATGGATGCAGACACAGCTCAGATACTAGCCAAGGGTCTCAAGGCCCACAAGAGGAAAGGCGTCGCAACTTCTGGGTTGGTGAAGAAGGCGAGGGTAGAGGAGACAAGCTCGACCGTGCTTGCTCAGGCGGCTATTGTCATTGATGCCCCCTCCGACGTCGAGCCCGCAATCCCTCGAGCTTCTTCAAGAAGCCCTTCGGTCGAGGTTTCCACTCCAGAGTCTCGTCTCGAGGAGGCACCGGGTGCCGAAAGGAAGAGAAGGAAAAAGACAGTGGCCCGTAAGATCAGCAGCAGCAGGGCTGCCATCGAAAGGTCCAACGGCTTCGAAGAGGATCCGGGGGAGAATCCCTTTAACGACAGAGATTTAATAAAAAGGTTGGTCGATGGGTGCGTTTTGTCCGAGATCGTCCACAGGATCATCCATGCCGATCTTGAACAGCAGGTTTGGGACTCTCTGGGGTCCTTTCTTGAGGTAGGTTGATTTACTTTTTTCTTCCTTTCGCTTCTTCACTTAATTCATTCTTTAGCTTTCATATTAACTTCCTGGCCGCTCTTGCAGATTGGACACCAGCTCATCGCCAACATCGAGGCGATGAAAAATACAAAGAAGGAAGCAGCCCAGGCGGAGGAAGGTCGCCAGGCTAAGGCTGCCCATCTTAAGGAGAAGGTTGTCGAAGTCACGAGTCTCCAAGAGGCACTCCAGAAGAAGGAACAAACTTCGACGGATCTGAAGGCTGCTTTGGAGGAGGAAAGAAGGAAGGCAGAGGCCGAGGTCTCCAAGTTGAAGGAGCAGATCCCAATCCTAGTCTCGGAGGCAAGGGCCCAAGCAGTGGAGGAGTTCAAGACCTCCTCCGAGATGAGGGATATGAATATCAAGTTCGGCCAGGCCGCCTTTATCAAAGACTTCGAGCTTTGCCAGGAGGAGGTGGTCAGAAAGTTTTTCAAACTCGACCTCAGCTTCCTGGATGAAGCATTCGACGATGAAGCCGGACCTTCTGAAGCTGCTGCCGGTCTCTCTCCAGTCGGGACCTCTTCAACTACCGCAGCTGCTGTGACCGACCTTCCGGGGGTGCCGAGCTCCTCCACTTCTACTCCAGAGGTCTGAGACCTCTAATTTTATACTTTTTCTTTGTTATAATTTTTTTTTCTCTTTCTCTTGTACTTAAGAATTATTCAATCAATGAAATCGGATTTTTCTTTACAGAGAGCTCCTTTTTCTCCTTCTACTTCCTTTTTTTTTTTTTACAATGATTTGCATTGTGATGCTCTTATTTTCCGACAACAGTGCCCTGCCGAAGCTCTTCTCCTATCGCAGGGGATTCCTTTGAAGTCTATGATCCGAGATCTGAGAAGGAAAGTTCGTCACCTAACGAAGAAATCAAAGAAGATGGACGATGAACTTCACAGGCTGAGGAAGAGCCATTCGGAAGCCACCGTGGAGGTTACTCGCCTTCGAAACCTCCACAAAAAAGACTTCATGGACTACAGCCAGAAGAAGGCCAACTTCGAGAAGGAGCTTGAGGAACTCCAGAAACACGCCAGCGATCGATCTTGGACTCAGGCCTCCAAGATCAGCTCCCTCGAGGTCAAGTTGGCGGCCACACGGGAGAAGATCGACCAATTGAAAGGGAGCTCATCCTGGCTTCCAACTCAGGCTGACTACGACTGGGACTGGTCGAAGAATTTCTTCGACCTCCAGAAGCAGCTACAGGAAGCCGAGATGAATTACAACACTTACTGAGTCGGCTGGTGCGGGCAAATAGACAACTACAGAAGGAGGCTCAAGACGGCGACCGACGAGATTGCTCGCCTTCAGAAGTAGTTGTCTGAAAGAACCCAGGCCATTTTGGTTCAAGATTCTGACGAGCTCTGATCCTTGAGGGAGACCATGAAAGAACTGTCCGTAGCCCTTAGGAAGGAGAAGGCCGAACTGCAGCGGCTGAAAATTCAGCTGGTCTATGAGCAGCAGGCAGTCAAAGATGCAGAAGCAGAGTCCGAAGTTCTGAGGAAGAGGCTTCGAGAATCGGAGGGCAAAAGATGGCGGTTTCACCAAATATATCGGGAGATACTGTTAAAAAAGAAAGAACTGGAAGAAGAAGTTGAGAACTTAAAGTAATCCCTGATAATGACTGGAACCGAGAGTCCGAAGTTAGAAGAAGTCGAGCATCCTTAAAGCTTCTTTTACTTTTTGTTCCATGTATTCTTTTCTTTTCTTTTTTTTTTTTTGGCCTTCAAAAGCTTTTGTAATGCTCTCTTTACTAATGAAATAAAAAGAAATTTTCTCATTACCTTGTCTATTCTTGCTCTGAGTTGTCATTTACCGAGCTTCTCTTATCTTTTATCTTATTCGATGTCGATGTTGTTTGAAGATTCCTTATCATCGTCGCGTTGATTCACCCTTTTTGTTCATGACTGAAGATCTTTTCGAGGCCATTCGAATTTGACGCTTTCTCTCGGTATTCAAGCTTGGGGCTCGAGCTTCTTGTTACTTTGAGGAAGTCTATTTTCTCCTGCTAGTGTTGGGTTTTCCCTTGGAGACTGAAAATTTTTGACAAAAATTTTCTTCCTCGTTGAGACGAGGTCTCTTGTGTCTTAGATGTAGTTCATTTTTTTCTTATCTTTGGTGTAACTCGTCACTTTTTCTTTTTCTCTCCCTCTTTTTTTTTTCTTTTTATGTTTGGGCGAGGGTTTTTCCTCTGCTCCTAACGAGGTTATAAGGGTGTAGAGGAGCCATTGAGGAGGCTTTTCTCCTCATCTGATCTTAAACGATCAGGTTTTCATTTGTGTCTGGATGAGGTTCTCCTCCTATTTCCGACACAGTTAATTTCAGCTCATGTTAGGATGAAGTTTTTCTCCTGTTCCTAACAGGACTGTGGGGGCACATAAGGGCCGTTGCGAGGGCCTCTCCCTCTATCCGATCTCTTAATAACCAGGTCTTCGACTTTGCTCATGTTAGGACGAGGTTCTCCTCCTGTTCCTAACATGGCTGTGGGGGAGCATAAGGGCCGTTACGAGGGCCTCTCCCCCCATCCGGTCTCTTAATAACCGGATCTTCGACTTTACTCATGTTAGGACGAGGTTCTCCTCTTGTTCCTAACATGGCTGTGAGGGCGCATAAGGGCCGTTGCGAGGGCCTCTCTCCCCATCCGATCTCTTAATAACTGGGTCTTTGACTTTGCTCATGTTAGGACGAGGTTCTCCTCCTGTTCCTAATATAGCTGTGGGGGCGTATAAGGGCCGTTGCGAGGGCCTCTCCCCCCCTCCGGTCTCTTAATAATCGGATCTTCGACTTTGCTCATGTTAGGATGAGGTTCTCCTCCTATTCCTAACATGGCTGTGGTGGCGTATAAGGACCGTTGCAAGGATCTCTCCCTCCATCTGGTCTCTTAATAATCGGGTCTTCGACTTTGCTCATGTTAGGATGAGGTTCTCTTCCTGTTCTTAACATGGCTGTGGGGGCGCATAAGGGCCGTTGCGAAGGCCTCTCCCTCCATCCGGTCTCTTAATAACTGGATCTTCGACTTTGCTCATGTTAGGATGAGGTTCTCCTCCTGTTCCTAACATGACTGTGGGGGTGCATAAGGGCCATTGCGAGGGCCTCTCCCCTCATCCGGTCTCTTAATAACTAGGTCTTCGACTTTGCTCATGTTAGGATGAGATTCTCCTCCTGTTCCTAACATGGCTGTGGGGGCGCATAAGATCTATTGCGAGGGCCTCTCCCCCCATACGGTCTCTTAATAATCGGGTCTTCGACTTTGCTCATGTTAGGATGGGGTTCTCCTCCTGTTTCTAACACGCTTAGTTTCGATTGTCTGAAAAAGCTACTCCCTGTCATTATAAGCTTATGCCAAAAGAAAAGATATGCGAATATAAAACTTTTATTTAAGGCAAAGTTATCGATAATACATTCGTAAATTTTTTGAATTCCATGGTCGCGGAAGGTCCGCTCCTCCGAGCTCTTTTAGACAGTATGTTCCGGGCCGGACTACCTCTCTGATTTCATACGGGCCTTCTCAGTTTGGGATAAGTTTTCCTTGGTTCTGAGGTTGTGAAATAGCGGCTCGTCGAAGTACTAAGTCCCCCGCTCTAAAGGCTTTGCTCTTGACCCGGGAGTTGTAGTAGCAGACTGCTTTCTGCTTGTAGGCTGCCATCTGAACTTGAGCTGTCTCCCACTTTTCTTCTAACAAGTCGAGGTTGGCCTTGAGATCTTGTGAGTTGCACTGCTCGTCGAATGCCACGACTCACGCCGACGAAAACTTGAGTTCAATCAGGATAACGGCTTCTGTTCTAAAGGCTAAGGCAAAGGGGGTCTCCCCTGTGGACAGTTTTTGGGTAGTTCGATATGCCCATAACATATGATAAAACTCGTCTGCCCAAGTTTTCTTTACTTTTTCAAGTCTCTCCTTGATTCCTTGCAACAGAGTCCTGTTGGTCACCTTGGCTTTGCCGTTTGCCTACGGATAGGCTACTGACGTGAAGTTATGGGAGATGTTTAAGTCCTCACAAAATTCAACAAACCTTGCTCCAGCAAATTATCGTCCATTATCAGTAATAAGAGTTCTGGGTAAGCCGAACCTACAAACGATTGACTTCCAGGTAGCTGCTCCCTGATCTCCATCAGCACTTGAGTTTTTAGAGCATTGAGAGGGGCATAGCTGTGGAATCTTCCTGGAGGAGAGCTCCACCGAACTCTGCAGTCCGATTTTCTCTGCCTATGAGCTCAGGGGAAAGTTCGAACATGCTTGTGTTCGGGGGAAGTTTGAGAACGTAAGCATGTCCGGGGGAAGTTTGAGAACATGGCCGAGCTTCACTCGACCCTTTTTCAGCTGCGGGCTTGCTGGAGTCATCCGCCTGCCTCTCCTTCGTGGTCTCCTCATCCTTCAGCTTGAAGGCTTCCTCTGCTTGGGCATATACTTCGGTCCGAGCTAGTAAATCAATGAAGCCCCTAGGATACTTCTTTTCTAGGGAAAATAAAAGGTCGTTCTTTTGAAGACCGCTCTTCAGGGCGGCCATTGCAACTGATTGGTCCAAGTTTCAGACCTCCAATGCAGCGGTGTTAAAATGGTTGACATAAGTTCGGATGGATTCTCTCTCTTTTTGCTTGATGTTGATGAGGGACTCCGAACCTCTCCGGGGACGTCGGCTACTGACGAAATGAGCCATAAACTGATGGCTCATTTGATCAAAGGAGAAGATAGTACCCGACTTCAATGCTGAGTACCAATTTCTTGCTGCTCCATTCAAGGTAGATGGGAAAGCTCGGTACAGGATGATGTCTGGTGTGCCATGGAGCAGCATCATTATCTAGAAAGCCTCCAGGTGGTCAACCGGATCCGATGTCCCGTCGTAGCTCTCAAATTGGGGGAGCTTGAAGTTCGACAGGATCAGTTCCTGCATAATCCTTTGAGAAAAAGGAGGGTCAGTACAGATATCCTCACCGTAAGCAGGGGGAGCATGGTGGAGCTCTTCGATCTGCTGGTTCATCTCTTAGAATCTTTGATCTAGAAGATCTTCTTGATCGTGAATCTCGAGGGTCTTCTGGCAGAATGGAGGTAGGGAACCTCCAGGGATGGAATCATGATCAGACAAAGGGCTCTCCGCCCTCTGCTTCCCCTTTCTAGGGGATACAGGGTGACTGGCCCAAGTGGACCGCCCGATCGTCGGATTCTGGAACTCCGACGATGCTCTTTCCAGCTGCACAGATGCCTGCGGCTGCTGCTGCTGCTGCTGCATAGCCTGCACCACTTCGATGAGGCCCCTGACCTGCTGAACCAGCAGGTCAAACTGCTCCATGCTGACTGTCGTTGCTGGAGGAGGAGGAGCCTGGAAAACTGGAGACGACGTCAGAGCTGGTGGATCTTGCTAAGATCTGGCCACGGAGGCCGTAGATCGCTTGGTGGATGCCTTTCAGGGAGGCATCAGGTTGGGATCTGGCCAAAGAAGAAGAAGAAGATGTTGAAGAAGATGATCGAAGACAGTCCCGTTGAGTACTCCTTTAAGAACAAGGGTCCTGCGAAGACACAGGCCCTTCCTCTAGCATCAATTCTGTTGGTGCAGAATTCTGTTGATGTCGGAGAAGCTGGAGTCGAGAGAATCATGGCTGCTGTCGGAACCTGCAAGGAAAGTCTAAACCAAAGTTGGAGGTGCTCCAGCAAGACCCTCCGATGCTCAAGTCAGTACTCTGCTTCAACAGAAATAGAGCACTCGAATGGAATTTTAGCAGAGTTTAGAGATAGTGCTTAGAGCTTAGAGGAGAACGTATCTGAGGGATCTCTTTTATAGACGTGAGAGCGTAACCGATTGATAGTGACGTCCGTAACTGCCTGGTAGTGGGCCGTTCAGGGCCACGTGGAGTTTGTTACGGAGAGTAGTGGTGTCTGTTGTCGCGACTTGCCGGAGAGTGGTGAGGCCACATAGAGTTTGTTACAAAGAGTGGAGTGGTGTCCATTGTCGCGACTTGTCGGGGAGTTCGGGCCGAACGGCTGATGCTCGGTTGGGATGTCTGGTGGAGCGGAATAGCTCTCTGTCTCAGTAATTTAAAAGAAGCTCGGATGTTTTCGAGGTTGCTGATGGGTTAACTGTTGTTGGGTGCCTTAGGCGTTGATGCTGCAGATGAAAGTCATCTGCTGTAGAAGCCTGGATGGAAACTTTCTGTTGGAGAAATCTGGCTGGAGTCCGATTGCTAGAGAAGTCCATCTGAAATTTGTCTGATGTAGAAGCTTGTCTGAAGACTGTCCGCTGGAGAGGTCTGGTTGCATGAGAAATCCGACAGAAGGTCGATCGATAGCGAAATTCAGAAGGTGCTACAGAAGGTTGACCGATAGAAGAGTCCGGAAGGCATTATGGAAGTTCGTCCGCTGGAGGAGTCTGGAGGACACTGTGGAAGGTCGACCGCTAGAGGAGTCTAGAGGAAATTTATCCGTTGGAGGGGTCTGATTGGCACTGTTGAAGTTCGGTTGGCGCTGTTGAAGGTTGATGGCTGGAGAGATATGGAAGATACCGGAGACAGTCGGTCACTGTAGAAATCCAACCGCTGTAGTCCGTCTGTTGTAGAAGTTCGTCTGGAATCCATCTGCTGTAGAAGTTCAGATGGAGTCTGGTTTTTGTAGAAGTCCGATAGGAGACCGCTTACTATAGAAGCTCAGATGGAGACTGGTTGCCGTGGAAGCCCGGATGGAGATCGCTTATTGTAGAAGCTCGACTGAAGTCCGCTTGCAATAGAAGTTCGGACGAAATTCGCTTACTGTAGAAGCTCAGATGAAATTCGAAAGGTGATCGACTACTGTAGAAACTTGGATGGAGTCTGGTTACTGTAGAAGTCCTGCTGCTGGACAAGCCCGAACATTGACGAAGTCTGGAAGAAGCTCGGAGTAAAGTCGATCTTGACAGGAGGAAGTCTGGAAGAGATTCGGAGAGTAGTTGATCACTGTAGAAAATCGGCTGATAGTGAAGCCCAGAGAGTATTTGGAGCAGTCCGATAGACGACTGAAGGAGCTCATTATTGGAGAAGTTCAGAGGGTATGATAGGAGTTCGTCTGTTGGAGGAATCTGGAGGACACTATGGAAGGTCGACTACTGGAGGAGTTCGGATGGTACTATGGAAGCTCAGACAGTCGGGGGAGTTCAGAAAGACACCGCACAAGGTCAGAAGCCGGAAGAGTCTTAGGAACCCCATACTGAATCCTAATCAGCGAGAGTTCGTCCGAGATCAAAAAGCTGGAAATGGTGTCTGGTATAAAGACCGGATGAGGTCTGATCCTAAGTACGGGTTCATCTACAATACTAGGATTTTGGGAGGCTGGAGCTGACGAACTTCTAGAACTACTAGAGGAGGAAGTGTTGGAGGATATTTTGAATCAAATAAAAACCCCAAAAAATTTTGAAAAAATTAGAAAAAATAGGAAACAAGGCGCTCGCGGAGGAACCGAACAGACGGAATGCAAAGGAGGAAAAATGGAAAAACAGCAAGAAAAGAAGGATTCCAAAACTAACCTAGGCTGGTCCGAGAGGTGCAGTAGGGCAGCGAAGGCGATGGAGGTCGACCTGAAGGGCGCCTAAGACCGAGAGGGATGCTGGAGGAGGACGAAACTCTTGGGGAAGAAGAGGAGACCGAAGAAAAATCTCAGGCAAGGTGAAACCCCTGAAGGAGGGGGATGGAGACGGGTTTAAATAGACCTCAGGGTCCAGTGCAATAATGATTGCAGATCTCCTTTGGCCGACCTACAGCCGCCGCGTGTCCCACTCGTCGTGACAGACAGCTGACAATTGATAGAATCATTATTGCACCGTACCTAGAGCGATGCTCCAGCAAAAATTTTGAAAAAATCTTTTCGGGTTGCCTCGATTTGAAAAGACTCTAGCACCGGCGCGCCAAACGTCAAAATATCTGAAAACAATCGAGTACGAAAATCAAGGGGGGCAACTTCGGCTGTGAAAATTTTTTTGTACTTTTTTCATTTGGAATCTGAACTCGGAAGTAGGGGGACTAGTGTTGGGTATAAAATAACCCCAGCCGAAGTTCGTAAGAGGCCAACCCTCCCAGGACTCTTCCGGCTTCCGACCTTGTGCGATGTCTTTCTAAACTCCCCCGACCGTCCGAGCTTCCACAGTACCATCCGAACTCCTCCAGCAGTCGACCTTCCATAGTATCCTCCAGATTCCTTCAATGGATGAACTCCTATCATACCTTCCGAACTTCTTCAATAATGAGCTCCTTCAGTCGTCTATCGGACTGCTCTAAATGCTCTCTGGGCTTCACTATCAGTCAATTTTCTACGGTCATCGACTACTCTCCGAATCTCTTCCAGACTTCCTCCTGTCATGATCGACTTTACTCCGAGCTTCTTCCAGACTTCGTCAATGTCCGAGTTTCTCCAGTAGCAGGACTTCTACAGTTACCAGACTCCATCCAAATTTCTACAGTGATCGACCGCCTTCCAAATTTTATCCGAGCTTCTACAATAAGCGAATTCCGTCCGAACTTCTATTGCAAGCGGACTTCAGCCGAGCTTCTACAATAAGCGGTCTCCATCCGGGCTTCCACGGCAACTGGTCTCCATCTGAGCTTCTATAGTAAGCGACCTCCTTCCGAACTTCTGCAAGAATCGGACTCCGTCCGAACTTCTATAGTGGATGGATTCCAGACGAATTTCTACAACGGACGAGCTCCAGCGGTCGGATTTCTACAGTGACTGACTGTCTCCAATGTCTTCCGTACCTCTCCAGCCATCAACCTTCAACAGCGCCAATCAAACTTCAACAGTGCCAACCAGACCCCTCCAATGGACAAATTTCCTCCAGACCCCTCCAGCGGTCGACCTTCCACAGTGTCCTCCAGACTCCTCCAGCGGACAAACTTCCATAACACCTTCCGGACTCTTCTATCGGTCAACCTTCTGTAGCGCCTTCCGAATTTCGCTATCGATCGACCTTCTGTCGGATTCCTCATGCAATCGGACCTCTCCAGCGGACAGTCTTCAGACAAGCTTCTACATCAGACAAATTTCAGACGGACTTTTCTAGCAATCGAACTCCAACCGGATTTCTCCAACAGAAAATTTTTGTCCGGGCTTCTACAGCAGATGACTTTCGTCTGCAGTATCAACGCCTAATGCACCCAACAATAGTTAACCCATCAGCAACCTCGAAAATATCCGAGCTTCTCTTAGATTGCTGAGACAGAGAGCTATTCTGCTCCACCAGACGTCCCAACTGAGCTTCAGCCATCCGGCCCGAACTCTCCGGCAAGTCGCGACAACAGACACCACTCCACTCTCTGTAACAAACTCCATGTGGCTCCACCACTCTCCGACAAGTCACGACAACGGACACCACTACTCTCCGTAACAAACTCCACGTGGCTCCGAATGGCCCACTACTAGGCAGTTACGGACGTCGCTGTCAATTGGTTACGCTCTCCCGTCTATAAAAGAGACCCCCCAGATACGTTCTCCTCTAAGCTCTAAGTACTATTTCTAAACTCTGCTAAAATCTCATTCGAGTGCTCTATTTCTGTTGAAGCAGAGTACTGACTTGAGCGTCGGAGGGTCTTGCCGGAGCACCCCTAACTCCGGTTTAGACTTTTCTTGCAGGTCCCGATGGCGGCCGTGATCCCCTCGACTCCAGTTTCTCCGACATCGGCGGAATTCTACACCAACAATATCTATTAGAGTAATAAATAGAACTTTAATTAAAATACTTTTAAAAACTTTAAAAATAAAAAAGAATTAAGAGAGATATTGGGATATTGATGATAGATAGAAGGTGGGTAATCAATTCAAGAAGAGTATAAGAATATTAAGAGGGATGTACAAGAAGAACCAATTGCTCTATCTCCTGCCTTGAAAGACACATACCATTCGCCTTCACTAATCCAAGCACCAACTCATTACCCTTCTTCTATCTTCCTTTAGATCTCAAATTTCTCCTTTTCAATTCTATCTTCCATTTAGATTCTATAAGTTTTCTTGCCTAGATGCCTTTTTCTCCCATGTATGCTATCATTTGTTGTTTGCTGATATTTTATTATATTATGTCCTGGGTAGTTTTCCTATTATAAGTCCTTGCGTGGATGCCCTTTTTCTTCTATGCATGTACCATCCACTATTTACCTGTTAGCATGTAAGTTCTTACTTAGCGTCATCTCTTCTTCTAGAATAGGCATTGTTATTATCATAGTTTTTCTTCTTTTCTCTTTGTGGATGGTATATAATATTGACCTATAGAACTAAAAGTAAATTCTTCCACAAACCCTCTTAGTTATCCTACAAGAAGACTGCTTACCTAATATTAGGTATATGATGGTCCAATATGCCACTATCATTGACAGAAATTATGGAACCATTTCAACTTTTATTTTGGATGTATGTCTACAATGTGCAAGTTTCTAAGTTAGTTAATCTCTTATTATAAGAGGTGAATTCTTCCTCAAAACATCTTAAGTTATACATAGCAAGTGAATCATTATCTCAATAAATAGATGGAACCTGATTCTTTTCCTTTAAAATATTAAATTTTATTTTTAGAAACAGAGTACTCTGAAGCAAATTATAACATATAAAGATATTCTATTTTGCCTATATCAAAGCCATTTGGAAGTAATATATGAGGGGATGACATGGTCGATTCCCTATGAATCTCTAGCTTTTCGTTGCCAAATTCATACTCCACTAACAACCACCACCATATACATATATATTTAACAATTGCAGGGCAACGATCACACATCAATTTCTGATGACACCACAAAGCAACTAAGCCTTTTTAGGTAGTACAAGATAAGGATTCAAATCTCAGAATTAGAATTTGAAAGGTGAAAGAACTTGGATGAAATTAAATTTGAAAGGAAAAGTTTGATTCATCTAACATTCCTCAAAATTTATGTCAACACACTATTTAATTGCACTTGTTATACTTAGGGATAGGAGAATAAGGTTTTAGGTGGAAATGTGCCATCCTAAACCAAAGATGGTCCAAGCTGGATTTGATTATGTAGTCTAAAGCCATATCCAACTCATCTGTTTGATAGGTTAGGTCAAGAATGGAGAAAAGGTCCCTTTTCGACTGAATTTTAGATTTATTTTTTCGAGGTTAAATAGTATCCTTTTAGATTTAAAAAATGAAAACCCAATATGCTGCAATCAAGTTCTCTGATTTTGAATTGGCTACAAATAAGAAAAAAATGATCATATAAACTTTATTCTCTTAGCTTCTAGGGAAGCTACATTTTGTTGATATGTCCATGTTTCTCATATGCACTTAAGAAACAATTAGTTTCTTTTCAAAACATATAGACAGTTTCAGCTTTAAACTCTGAAGCAAGTCTCGCAATATTTTCTCTTTTTTTTCATTTTTTTCTTGAGAGGTTACATAAATCAACAGTTGACCGAACAAAGAAAAATATATTTAGAGAGTATAACAAGCATGACTGAAGCTTGAGCTAAGATGGTGAGGCAACATATAGGGTCAAATAACCTAGAATTTAGGTTGTGTTTCTTCATTCGTGTTAGCTAGACTCTTAAGAAGGATGGTGCACAAATATATTTTGTATAAGTTTATGACCATAGAAAAGTATATCACACTAACAACATTTCAACAAGGTTGGGGTATGAAAGAAATATAAATCCTTGTTGTGATATCACTTTGCTTTGATACTAATTGTTATGGATCCGGTACCACCCATTACAGCAGAAAGAAAGAAAAAACAAAAATAGAAACACACAATCAAGTACGTGGAATAGCCCAAGTACTACTTCCATGGGGCATGCAAGCTTGACTATGAAAGAGAAAACAAATACAAGAGGAGATTCTCATACTCTCTGTTGCTCCAAAAATTGATTTGGATGATCACAAACCATTTAAGAGGACTACTAATATGTTTCTTATTTTTGAAGAATATTTTTATGATGTTTTAGGTAGTTCAAAAGATTGGATTTGAAAAGCTTCATCAAGTGTGCCAAAATTAAAGTTTCTACAAGTTGAAGAAGTTTTCGAAGCCTTCTGAGAGTGTCCAATTGATTTGAAGCCATTTAAGAGCGTTTGAAAGTGTTCTGATAAGTTTCGAACCTTAAATACATGAAAAATTAGATTGCAACAAAATAGAGCGATCCATCTGGGTCATCCCTTTTCATTGAGTAGCCGACAGGCATTGTTTTGACTTGTGGCACGTAGTGGGACGACCCACCTGAGACGATCCCTGAGATCCTGAGATCAAAACAGAAAGTCTGATTTTCAGACTGACCAAAAGAGGTATCTCATGGGACTTCCTAGTCATAGTGGGACGACCCGTCTGGGACGACCCATTCTGGATGAGTTTGTAATAGTTAATTTTCAGCCCATTTTTGGTATATTTAATATGCATTAAACACTCTCCAATAGCTCTAAACCAACTCTAAGATATTCTCAATGATAAATGATGACTATAAATGCTCTCTTGAAGTGAAAAATCATAAGATTTTGTAAGCATTCAAGTTAAATCCGAGAAAAGCTCAAACAAGCCCTAAAGAGAAGAAAAGAAGTATTTAATCACTTCACCAATCACTCTCCAGCTGCAATCAAGTGTAAAATTTATTGAGGATGTTTAGTAAAAACTTTTTTCTCCTAAGTATTATATTTTTATTGTACTTATTGTGTCTATTTAAGGAGATATTGTGCTGAATTTTTTGTACCCTATTTTTTTTATATTGTATTTGGTTTTTTGAGTTTTGGGGGATTTCAAAATTTAGTTGGGTTGATCCGAACCTTGAATCAGATTATTGAAGATTGGCTTGTACCTGAAAAATAAGTTTTCTTATTTAGATAGCAAGGGTCAGAGTTGTTCAACGGGTTATAACTTTGAAATCCATTTAGTGGATTGAATTCTCAAGTAGGGACTTGAAGAGTAGATGTAGGTGCAAGGTTGGCATCGAACCACTATAAATTATTGATGTTTGTTGTATTTGCATCTCTTTACTTGCTCTTTGTGTTCAATACTTATTTATCTCTCATTTGTGTTTGATTTCATCTTTATTGCAAATCAACTCATTCCACTCAACGCCTTAGCACATTATTTAAGTGCACTAATCTTGAAAATTTTAAAAAGATCCAATTCTCCCCTCCTCTTGGGCTCCAGATCTGGACAACAAGTGGTATCAGAGTCCGATGCTCTAACCCTTACTTGATTTAACTATCAAGAGCCGAAATCAATGGCAGCCCAATTTGGCACACACTAGCCAAGGGGCAATCCACAAACCGACCTCCACTTTTCAATGGGTCAAACTATACCTATTGAAAAGCTCAGATGAAAATTTTTATTCAAGTACTTGACTATGATATATGGAGTATCATAGTAAATGGACCACACACACCCACTAAATTAATTGATGGTGTGTCTCTCTCCAAGACGGAAGGTGAATGGGATGAATTTGATAAGAAAATGACTCAGCTCAATGCTAAAGCCATAAATATTTTATATTATGCTTTAGTTGTAAATAAATTTAATCATATTTTCACATGCAATTCTGTTAAAAAAATTTAGGATAGGTTAGAAGTCACACATGAAGGCACAAATCAAGTAAAAGAGTCTAAGATAAATATGCTTGTGCACAACTATAAACTGTTTAAAATAGAACCTGAAGAGTCAATAACTCAAATATTCACCTGTTTCACTGACATTATAAATGGTTTAAAAAGTCTTAGCAAATATTATTCTAACAATGATTTTGTGAGAAAAGTGCTCAGGTCCTTACCAAGATCGTAGGAGGCAAAGATCATTGCAATCCAAGAAGCCAAAGATTTAAATATTCTACCATTGGAGGAGCTTCTTGGATCCCTCATGACTCACGAACTGACCATGAAATAATACTTTGAGGAGAAAATAAGAAGAAAGAAGACTATCGCTCTTAAGTCGACAGCTCAGGAAAAAGAAAACACAGAAAAATCAGACAATAGCGAGGAAGATGAAGATTTGGCCCTGATCATCAAAAAATTTAGACGCTTTATGAAGAGAAAGAGATAAGGGATCAAGAGAAGACTACCAACTAAGGGAGAGCCAAGTAAAGAAAAAGAAAAAGATTAGCCCATCATTTATTATGAGTGTAAGAAGTCAGGCCACTTCAGATCAGAATGCCCCCAGCTTAAGAAAGATCAAAAGAAGTTCAAGAAGAAAAAGACTATGATGGTTACATGGAGCGACAGTGATGACTCCACCACAGATGAAAAATCTCATGAAGAAGCCAACCTGTGCTTTATGGTACATGAAAATGAGGTATCCCCCGAAACTCAAAATAAATTTACTTATGATGAACTACTAGAAGCTTTTCATAAACTTTTAGATGATTTAAAAGAAATAATAATAAAAAATAAAAATTTAAAATTAAGAAATCAAGTATTAGCTAAAGAAAAAAAAGAAATTGATAACAAAAATAAAGAATTAGAACTAAAGAATCAGTCCCTATTAAAAGAAAAAGATGAATTTTCAAGCTAAAATGAAACTCTTGCAAAAGAAAATCAAAAACTAAAGGAAGAGGTAACCAAGTTAAAACCTATAGTTGATAGATTTACATTAAGTTCAAACAAACTTCAGATGATCACTAATAGTCAAAGAGCTGTATATGATAAAGTCGGATTTGGCTATAAAACTCTTAGAAAATAAAAATTTTTGAAAAATATTTTTGTCAATGCATCTATAAGAAAATTATCAAATATTACTTATTTTAAATGTAGCAAAGTAAGGTATAAAATTTATTTATATTTATCAAATAAATTTAATGATAGAAATATTAAGAAAATATGTGTTCCAAAAGAAACCATTATGACTAACGCCAAAGAACTCAAGTTAGCTTGAGTACCTAAGGTTAAAACTTGACTTTATGTGTGTAGGTATGTCTTGCATCCCAAGCAACAAAACGAAAGTGATATCTTGATAGTGGATGCTCAAGACACATAACTAGTGATGAATCTCAATTCATCACATTAGAAGCTAAAAATGAAGGGATGGTCACCTTTGGAGATAATGACAATGGAAAGATCATCAGCATTGGTAACATTGGTATCACTCTCTCCTCTTGTATTGAAAATATGTTACTTGTAGATGGTCTTAAGCATAATCTTTTAAGTATTAGTCAATTATGTGATAAAGATTATAAAGTAATTTTTGAATCATCTATGTGCATTGTAACCAGTCCCTCTAATGTTAGTACTAGATTCATTGGACATAGGCATGGTAATGTATACATGGTTGATTTGGATAATCGCTCCATACAAAACATGCAATGCCTTGTGGCCATTAATGCTCAAATTAATGAAACTAGTTGGCTTTCGCACCGTAGGCTTGTACATATTAGTATGCACATACTTTCTAAAATCATTAAAAAAGATTTGATTTTTGGTTTGTCAAAAATTAATTTTGATAAAAATAAAATTTTTGATGCATATCAATTAGGTAAACAAATAAGAGTTTTCTTTAAATCTAAGAATATTATTTCAACTTCTAAACCTTTAGAACTCTTATATATGGATTTATTTGATCCTATAAGAATAACTAGTCTAGGAGGTAAAAGGTATGGTTTTGTAATTATTGATAATTTTTCTCATTTCATTTAGATTTTATTTTTAGCATCTAAGGATGAAGTATTTTCAGTATTCTCTAAATTTTATCGAAAGATTTCGAATAAAAAAGGTTTACAAATTGTTTCTATTCGAAGTGACCATGGCACTAAATTTGAAAATAAAAATTTTAAAAAATTTTATGATGAAAAAGGCATAAATCATAATTTTTCAGCACCTAGAATACTACAATAAAATAAAATTGTTAAAAGAAAAAAATAGAATCCTAGAAAAAATGGCCCGTACCATACTATGTGAAAGCAAACTCCCAAAATATTTTTGGATAGAGGCAATTAATACAGTATATTATATTTTAAATCGTGCTTTAATAAGACCTATTTTAAAGAAAACACCTTATGAATTATGAAAAGATAGAAAACCTAATATAGGTTATTTTCATATTTTTGGTTGTCGGTATTTTATTTTGAATAATGGCAAAGATAGCTTAGACAAATTTGATGCTAAATCTGATGAAACTATCATTCTTGGCTATTCCACTTCTAGCAAAGCCTTTAGAGTATTTAATAAAAGAATATTAGTAGTGGGAGAGTCAATTCACGTAGTTTTTGATGAAACTAATGATCTTCTATCAAGGAAGAGAGAGGATACTGATGATGCAGGTATCATAGAAGATGGAATGAAAGAGCTCACCATCAATGACTCAGATGAGCGAAACAAAGATCAATTGGATACAAAATATGAGGATGAGAGCATCAATGATTAGAACATTCAAGAACAACCTCAAGACATAGATAATCTTTCAAGAGAATGGAGGTATGTCAATAATTACCCCAAAGAATTAATAATTGATGATTCGGTATAAGGAATAAGAACTAGATCTTCACTTAGAGATATTTATAATTATGTAACTTTTATTTCACATCTAGAACTTAAAACAATAGATGAAGTTGAAAAAGATCATAACTAGATAATTACCATGCAAGAAGAGCAAAACCAATTTGAAAGAAACAATATATGGACACTAGTTGCTAAACCTAAAAATCACCCCATAATAAGAACTAAATGAGTATATAGGAACAAATTAAATGAAGATAAAAATATAATAAGAAATAAAGCAAGATTAGTTACTAAAGGATACAATCAATAAGAAAGAATTGATTTTGATGAAATATTTGCTCCTATTGCTAGACTAAAAGTAATAAGAATATTATTTGCTTTAAATTGTTTTATGAACTTTAAATTGTTTCAAATAGATGTTAAGAGTACTTTTCTAAATGGTTATATTGTCGAAGAAGTATATGTAGAACAATCTTCAAGTTTTGAAAGTCATAAATTTTCAGATCATGCATTTAAGTTAAACAAAGCATTATATAGTTTAAAACAAGCTCCTAGGATTTGGTATGAAAGATTAAATAAATTTTTATTAGAAAATAATTTTTTAAGAGAAAAAATTGATACAACTCTATTTATAAAAAGAAAAGATAAAAAAAATTTCAGTTATACAGATATATATTGATGACATTATATTTGAGTCTACTAATGAAGATTTGTGCCAAGAGTTTGCCAAGCTCATGTAGGGGGAGTTCGAGATGAGCATGATGGGAGAACTTACTTTCTTCTTCAGACTCCAGATTAAGCAAATGAAGGAAGGGATCTCCATCACCCAAAGTAAGTACACAAGAGAACTATTAAAAAAATTTGGAATGGAAAGCTCAAAAATTGTAAGTACACCTATGACCCCTTCCTATAAATTAGAAAAAGATGAGCATGGTAAAAATATTGATTCAAAGCTCTATAGAAGCATGATAGGCTCTTTATTGCATCTTACTGCTAGTAGACCTGATATAATATTCAGTGTATGCATGTGTACTAGATATCAGTCAAATCTTAAGGAATCTCATTTAAATACTGTTAAGAGAATTTTTAGATACTTAAAAGGAACACAAAACCTAGGACTTTGGTTCTCAAAACAATCTTCTATGGACTTAATAGGTTACTCAGATGCAGACTTTGCTGGATGTAAACTAGATAGAAAAAGTACTAGTGGAACTTACCAATTTTTTGGAGTAAACTTAATCTCTTGGTTTAGCAAGAAGCAAAATTCGGTAGCATTGTCTACGGCCGAGGCCGAATACATTACAGCCGAAAGTTGTTGTGCTCAAATCCTGTGGATTAAGCAACAACTCATAGATTTTGGTATTGAACTTAAAAATATTTCCATAAGATCTGATAATACTAGTGCCATCAATTTGACCAAAAATCTAATCCAACACTCTAGGTCAAAATATATTAAAATTAGATATTATTTCATAAGAGACATATTCAAAATAATGATATAACATTTGAATATTTAAATACTGAAAAATAACTAGCTGACATTTTCACCAAAGTACTAAATAAAAACAAATTTTATAAAATTAGAAGAAAATTGGACATCTTAGACCCTTCTGCTTGAATTTCAATCATAATTTTACTTCCAAAATTCTCTTAAAATCTTCTGACTTCATTTTGGGAGGCACCTATCTTTTTTTGAGAATTTTTTCAAGACAATTAAAAATCATCAATGCTATTCAGATACCTTTCTGAATTTTTTTTTCATTAAAATATTCAATCAAAAATCATATCAAAATTTATCTGGACTTCTCATGATCATCTTAACTCGATATGACCCATTTCAATTTTTTTTTTGAATTTTTATCTATTTTTAAATTTTTTTCATCATCTGAACCTTTTTTGGATGGGACAACCCATGTGGGATGTCCCAATTAATCAGACAAATAGATTTCATGTGAACCAATTCGTTTAAATTCTTCTCTTAAAACTTAAATGAGGTGACTCAATTATTGTGCTTCTTCCTCCTCTTCTTATCCCATACTGAAACCCTTCTCCAAGCTCTCCACCAGCCATAATCCCACAAATCCATCCTATTAACCACCCAAAATCTTGGATCTCCATCTTAAATCCTAGAGCAAACTCTCTCTCTCGGCATACCCTCTTGCTTTCCATTATAATCTCAAGCCCTAACTTGCAAAACCCATGATAATCAACCCGAAACCCTCTTCTACTCTTCATTTTCATTCATCTCTCATCCCTTTCTACCCTTTTGACCAATTTTCCTCCTCTCCTTAGGACAATAGCCCCCAAAATGAGGTTGCCACAGAGAAGGAAGTCTGTAAGATCTTTGGAGGCTGAGGAATGGAGGAAGAAGATAGCACAAGAGC
This sequence comes from Elaeis guineensis, assembly GCF_000442705.2. Classification (NCBI taxonomy): domain Eukaryota; kingdom Viridiplantae; phylum Streptophyta; class Magnoliopsida; order Arecales; family Arecaceae; genus Elaeis; species Elaeis guineensis. Next base: position 76,458,316 of record NC_026004.2, on the reverse strand, counting down.
CAACTCAAACTTCTCCACCGGTTACACCAAGTAAGATTCCTCTATCAGCAAGAAAAGTAGCTCTGGCAAAAAATATAGATTTTCATTTCTTGAGGAGTGATGGTTTTTCCATTAGAGAGAAATTGATTAAGGATGGAGATTTTTTTGCAGTTTATCTGAACCTGTTTATATTGATCTTGTCAAGAAATTTTACTCAAATTTAGTCTTCTCTGATGGTGTTTTGAGATCTACTATGAAGGGAGTCCAAATCATTTTGAATGCACCTAGGCTAGGTAGACTCCTTTAGATACCTTATGAGGGTAGTTGCTTAGATGAGCTACCCAAAAAAAAAACTGGACTTAGGACTATTCTTGGAGGAGAAGATGTAGAAGGTTTTCTGAAAATTGAAGCTAAGGATTTGAGTGTGGAAATGAGGTTGCTCCACCACATGGTGTCTAGAATTTTCTTTCCCAGAGGGGGAAGATATGATTTGATGACTGGTAAGGATATTTGCTTGATGCACTATGTTGTTTCTGAGACTCCCCTGAACCTATCTTTCTTGATGATCGATGCCATGAGGGAGGCCTTGAACAGATTCAAGGCTCTTTTGCCATATGGCATGGCTCTCACTGTGATTTTTAGGGAGTCTGGGTGAGTTTTGAGGGAGAGATTATTTGTAGACTGTCATATGCTGACACCTACAACAACCACTCCCTTCGATACATGGGGTTTGTCAGAGTTAATGGCCGTTGGGCCAAGGGTCGTGCAGCTGCAGTTGAGGAGGAAGATGAGGAGGAGGAGGAGCATGCTGAGGGGGAGGGTCCATCTTCACCACCTGTGCCCAGGCAGAGTCCAGTTGATCACCCTAGTTCGGAGTCTGAGGCAGGACCCTCAGTCAAAGTACCCCCATCGAGCCATACCATGCCATCTTTTAGTTTAAGAGATGATGATATGAGATTGCTAGCTGAGAGAGTGGCAGGAATTCTATCTGTTTAGCAGTAGCGATTCTAGGATTAGTTTCTTCAGCAGTCTCATCAGTTTCAGTAGCAGATCCTTCAGCTGGTGCAGCAGCAGCTGTAGCAGTATTGTCAGGCTCCACCAAGTTCTTTCTCTGATCTTTCCTCAGACTTTTCTGTCATGCCACATATATTTTCATTGATTGAGCTCTTATCTGATTTGAGTACTAGACTGGAGAGTGTGGAGAGCTCTCTACTCAGGTTCAGTGACAGAATTTTTGATATAGAGAGGGAGATCGGATGGATTTTAGTTTCTCTATCAGGAGGAGCGAGCACTTCGACCACTTCCTCACCTCAGTTGGAAGATTTAGCTTGAGAGATAGAGAGACTCCATAACTAGCTTTGTTCTTCTCTTGAGCTGATTTGGACAGACATTAGAGACTCTAGAGACTTCGTATCTACTGATCTAGATAGGCTCTAACTTACAGTGAGGAAAATCTTATCTCAGCTTGATGCCATTAGGACTCAGCTTTAGTCTAGGCCCTCCACATCCAATGAGCCAGCCTTTGTCCAGCCCATTGCTTTTCGTCCTCCGACATCTTTCTCTTAGACCAGACTTTTCGATCGAGGATGAGGCTGATCATGTTTCACCGATCTTGATCTTAAGCTCGATGCCCATTCTTACTGATTTCATCATTTTGTATTAGGTTATTTGGTTGTATTTTGTAGATTGGATGTATGAGAGCTTCATACTCATGGACATATATTATGACTCTTGTAACCTCTCTTTTTGTTGTAATTAATAAATGAGGTTATTATCATGGCTCACTTCTTTTTTCTTAGATGAATGAATGAATGAATGACTGTTATACTAGAATGAATGTACTATTACTCTAATACCTGATATTGAACCATGAAAAATCTTACTCCCTTTAGTCTATTTTTTGATGATGTTAAAAAGGAGGAGAAAGTAGTGTATTGTCTATCTGAATTTTTTAAATTTAAATGCTCTTTTAAATTTTTTGCTCTGATATATTATTTTATACTGATACGCCTCTGATACATCAATTTTTACTAGATACATCTATTTTTATCTTCATTTTGATACTATTTAAAAAATTACTCGGATACATCTATTTTTTTTGAATACTCTGGTATTTTTAATAATTTTATTTTTGTATGAATGACAAAATATCTCGATACATTCATTTTTGATTATACAAAATGCTCCAATTTCTTCTCTTTTAATTCTTAGTTTTATCCTTGCTTTGATATCAAAATGAGAAAAAGGGAAAGAAACATTCCTTTCACATTTATCGCTCTGATAATAAAAATAAGAAAGAGAAGAACAAAATTCTTTTATGAACCATCTCTGCTCCAATAAGAAAAATTTTACAAATTGGACACTCTTTATATAAGAAAGGGGGAGATCTTTTTCAAAATAATCAAAATGATTATTTTTATCTATTTTATACAAGAATGAGAAGAATTTTAACTGACAAAGAATAATTCTTAGAAAAACTCTGATACTGATAAATAGTATATTTTTATATTTATTGAAGATATTTTTGATAATTTTTTATATTAATATCTTCTTAAAAATCTAATTTAATGAATTTATTAATTTTTTTGAAAAATAAGTAATTTTAAAAAAATATAAAATTAGATATATTTATGAAAAATAAGATGTTAATTTAATTGAGCAATTTAAGCACCAAAATAAAGAGAAATTTTTAAAAAATTTAATGCATATTTTTTTTAATTTTTTAGATAAAAATTGAATCAAAAATGGAGTCAAAATATCTTAAAAAAATTTAAAAATAGCCTCCGGTGTATGGTGGACCGACCGCTTGGTCCACAGAGCTAGGGCGCGGTCCATGAAAATAGTTTGATGATCTACAGACGTGGCTTACAGCGAGAGAAGGATTCTGGATGCAATCCAATGGCTGACATCCATCTCGACCCAGATCTGACAGTCCACGTTTACTATCGATTTATAAGAGGAGGTTTTGCTCAATTTGATGGCCCAGAAGTGATCCATCACACGATCGGATGGTTGAGGATGCTTCCGACTGTGTTAAGGAGATATATGACGTGATTCGATAGCCTAAAACCAATCCGAACCCAGATCGGATGGCTACGATTTGATCCAATTTTGATAAAGATTAAAATGTTAATTTTTTATCAAATCTAGGTGGTCCAAGCCTGATCCAACGGCCAGAAAAATTTCTAAGGGTTTTTATACGATTTCTAAAGGTTTTAGGATTTTTTTTCCTATCAAAAAATTATAAAAAATTTATCTATAAATAGGAGGTCTGGGAATAAGCTTTGAAAGGAGAAAAAATCAGAGAAAAAGCAAGAAAAAAATAGAGAAAAAAAATCAAAGAGCTTTAGGGATTAAATATTAGAAGATTATGGAGCAAGAGAGCTTGATGCATGGCTAAATCCCTTTAATCCAAGAATACAATAAAGCCTGTAAATGGATTTTTATTTTTTTTTTTGTATTTAATTTTTATGCAATAAAATTATATTTTTATTTTATATCCTTTTATTTTCTTTTGAGGTATTGATTCAGCCTACATGGCCTATACCCTCTATTGACGTATCGTGATATTTGGATACGGTATGTGCTTTGGAGAGATAGATCATAATATATGAGATTAAACCTTAGATCTTGTAATTGAATTTAGATAGTTTATACTCTAACAGGATGAGTTGTGATCTACTGATACAGTCCGTACCTCTTAGAAATAAGCTATGCTAATATCTTAATCACAAGAAATAATATTGCAATAAAAAAAGAAGAAAATAAATCTAATTTGCATGGTGGATTCAGAATTCTTGAGTTATTTTTCTGACTTATTTTTTTTCATTAATTACACTTTTAATTAAATTTTTACTATTTTATTTCTTTTAATCCTTCTACAATCAATTCTCTTTTATTTCTTCTTAAAAAAAAAGAGATAATCATCCAAGATTCCTATGGAAATGATCCCTACTCACCCTATCTATATAGTTTGAGTTGATTTTTATTCTTGACTACCTACGACAGTGATCAAATTTTAGCACCATTGTCAGGGATCTAGACACGATTATTTTTTTTTTAAATTTCTTAGTTTCTTTCTAACTTGATTAGTTCCTTAGTCAAACTTACTTTCTTAAAAAAAAAAATCTCTACATTGACACCTCATAATCTACTTAAAAAATTAGATACTTAATCACAAAATCTAAAAAGTGAAACAAATTAATTTACTCTTGATTAACTATCAAATCTGGTCACCTTTTCTTCTTGTATTGCATAATTTTATAAAATACCTTAAGGACATAAACCCTAAATAAGATAAGGTGAGGATTTCATCACCTTTTCTTGGCCCACAAACCACCATCCTGCATATTGCATTGACCTAAATCTTAACTTAAAATCAATTAGATGTTTGCCCCTAAGAACTTTCAAGCTCAATAGGATAAGGGATCCTAAGAGTAAGATTGGGTTAGGGTTAGTCAATTTGACTGGTGTCTAAGAAAGTGGTTCAGGAACTACATCTTGAAAGAAGGTGATTATTTAATTAATTCCATTCACTTATCTGGCCAACTCAGTTGGTGTCTAAGAAAAGCAACGGGGGGACCCCCACCGACCTTACACTTACCTGGCTAGTTGAGTGGCTAGTCTTTTACTTGGAGTGCTCAAAGACAACTTTGATAGTTAGAAACTGTCTAGATCTAGGGTTATCCTTAGCTAGGATTGATTATATAACGTGACTACAAACCTACAAACATTAACCCTATTTAAAACACTCTTCTCTAACGTCTCTAGATTTAGGACTCCTTAGGACTCTCATCTCTAGAACTCTTCTTCTTCTTCTCTTTTTCTCTCATATATTAAAATTAAAAAAAAAAATCTACTAGGATAAAATGAAAATTGCCAGACACAATCTAAAATCTACAAGCCTATAAAATTATTGAGGAAGAAATGGATTCCAATAGACAATCTAGAACTCTGCTGGACTTATGTTATTCGATTAGCTCTGTCCAACCATCTAGAATTAGATCCTCAACTAACAATTTTATAATTGGTTCTCAAATAATTAACATGCTTCCTACATTCACTAAAATTGAAAATGCATACATTTATTCAAGGGAGTTTGAAGATACTAGAGTTGCAACTTTGACCAATAGAATTGAAGCCTTAGAATTCAAAAGACATATCCAATTTAATCAAGTGCTAGCACCCATGTGCATTGGATGTGATGCACCAGATCATGTTATGGAGGAATGTCCTTATTTGATGAACCCAACCCAAACTGAGCTCATACAGGAGACTGCATTCAATGAAAGCTACATAAATGAACCTTATGCACCAATCTATAACCCAGGGTCCAAAAGTCATCCCAATTTTATATGGTCACAAGATACAACATTAGAAGCCCATAATTTTTATCAACCCTATCTAAGGCTCAACCAAACACTGAATGATTAACCAGGTTTAGATCCTGAGGAAGGAGTCAACACATTAGAAAAGAGTCTAGATATCTTAGTGCAATCAACCTCAGACATTAAAAATACTCTCAATAATTGCATGCAAACCACTGATTAGTTATTTAAATAATTAGGCCAATCAACTATAACAATTAGTAAACTAAAAGAGAGTAAATTATCAAGTCAACTAGAGGATGACCCTAGAGCTCAGAATGGTCTAGAATTTAAAGATCAATTCAATCAGTTGAGAACATTCAGGTCTGAGGAACTGGAAAAGATATCCGAAGTTGATAATAATGAGGTATCCACACCTAGTCACCATTACACTCAGCTAAATCCAAAATTAATTGTTAAATCCCTCATGACACTGATTGAACCTCTGCTTAAAAAGAAAGAGGCAACAATAGGAGATCCAAAAATACTTCCTCAGCATATTGAGTATATAGATCTAGATATCTTAAAACTCCGACTAGTACTTAAGTTATATCTAGATCTAATTATAAAGAAAGAATTGTTAGTTATCAGGAGAATGAGTCATATAATGATCTCAAGTAGAAAATACCTTGAGAAAAAGTCTGAATCACGTAGAGAATTATAGACTCATGTTAAGATTTGGACAGGAATAGGATAGATACTCTTTTAGCATCTGGCTGAAGATGTTAAACTTAGTACTTTTTAAGAGGCAATCTAATTTTTTTTTTTAAATGATCTTCATTTTTTTTTAAGAATAAAGGACCGCTCTGTATAGAAGAGCCTGTCAATAATTTGATCTGGTTGAAGACTTAAAACTTAGTACTTTGTGGGAGGCAATCCAGTTCCAATTTTTGTTTTTACTTTCTTTTGCATTATGTTTAGGTTAATCAAGGCTTATTTTGTATCTTTTGTAGGGATTTGAAGGCAATATTGGCTAAGATGGAGGAAGCACCAATTTTGAAAAAAGTTTTTGGATCTGGTGACATCTCTCTTTTTTCTTTCTCCTTTTATGCACCCTTCATTTTTCGTACTCCATTGAGGATAATGTCGATTAAGTTGGGGGAAGAAGAATAAAAAAATTTTCTGAAGTTCTCAAGTAAGTTAGTATTTAGTATCTAAGCACCTGATGACATTTAAGAATTGAGTTAAATCAAATATTTTTAAAAGAAAATTGATGTATAAATTAGAGAGTTTGTGAGATATTGAGGGATCAAGTATTAAGAAAACTCAATAAGGAGTTAAGTTTAGAACTTAAATAGTTTTTTTTGAGTATTTCTAATTTTTTCTGCCAGCATCAAAGAAGAGTTTACTTCTTATAGACTTGTGTAGGGTAACTACACATTTCTTCATATTTAAAAGAAAAAAGAAAAGAATTTCTAAGTACTTCATATTGAGTTACCGGGCCTCTTTGCCTAAGCAAGCATTGAGTTTCACGTCAAAAGGTATGAAGGGTAGAGAAGCTTTGTTGTAAAGCTAGTTTTAATTTGTAGCCTGTTTGATTCGAGCAAGTAGGTTCGAGGGGTATTCTATACGTAATGCCCTAAAGCCATCTGATTTGGGAGTCATTGGTTGAAAACTCGCTACATGGATCAAACAAAAATTTTAAGAGGTTAAGACACTCAATAGCAATACAACATTAAAAATAAAAAATAAAAAAATAATAATAAATGAAGGATGGAAGTAATAATATACTTATCCATATGAGGTTAATGATTTGGAGATAAAGGTAAGAATAATTTAGAAAAAGTTTAAAAAATATTTAGTGTTCTTAGCTTAACTTTCATATTGATTAGTATTAATACTCCAATGACATACCTCACTCACACTCTACTGAACATTAGTGGCCCTTTGAAAATTGTTAGGTAAAATTTGAAACTTTACGGTACTTAATTCTAAATTCTTTCTTTACTCGAGGACGAGCAAAGTTCAAATTAGGGGTTATGATAAGTAGTGTATTTTTATATTTATTAAAAATATTTTTGATAATTTTTGATGTTAACATCTTTTTAAAAATCTAATTTCATGAATTTATTGAATTTTTTTTAAAAATAAATAATTTTACAAAAAAATATAAAATTAGATATATTTATGAAAAATAAGATGTTAATTTAATTAAGTAATTTAAGCACCAAAATGAAGAAAAAATTTTGAAAAATTTTATTCATATTTTTTTTAATTTTTTAGATAAAAATTGGAGCAAAAATGGAGCCAAAATATCTTTAAAAAAATCTAAAAATAGCCTTTGGTGCACGGTGGACTGGCCGCTCGATCCACAGAGCCATGGCATGGTCCACGAAAATAGCTTCGTGGTCCACAGATGCGACTCACAGCAAGAAAAAGATTCTGGATATAATCCAACGGCTGACATCCATCCCGACCTAGATCCGACGGTCCACATTTGCTCTCGGTTTATAAGAGAAGGTTTTGCATGATTCGACGGCCTAGAAGCGATCCATCACATGATCGGACGGTTGAGGATGCTCCCTACTGTGTTAAGAAGATATATGGCACGATCTGATGGTCCAGAACTAATCCGAACCCAGATCGGATGGCTACGATTTGATCCAACTTTGATAAGGATTAAAACATTGATTTTTTATCAAATCTGGGCGGGCCAAGCCTGATCCGATGGCCAAAAAAATTTTTAAGGATTTTTATATGATTTCTAAAGGTTTTAGGACTCTTTTTTCTATCAAAAAATTATGAAAAATTCATCTATAAATAGGGGTCCGAAAATAAGCTTTGGGAGGAGAAAAAATCAGAGAAAAAATAAAAAAAATAGAAAAAAAATCAAGAAGCTTTAAGGATCAAATATTGGGAGATTATGGAACAAGAGAGCATGATGCGTGGCTAAATTCCTTCAATCTAGGAATACGATGAAGCCTGTAAATAGGTTTTTATTTTTTTTCTTGTATTTAATTTTTATGTAATAAAATTATATTTTTATTTCATATCTTTTTTTTTTTTTGAGATATTGATTCAGCCTACACAGCCTATACTCTCTATTGACGTGTCGTGATCTTTGGATACGGTACATGCTTTGGAGAAATAGATCATAATATATGAGATTAAACCTTAGATCTTGTAATTGATTTAGATAGTTTATACTCTAACAGGATGAGATGTGATCTACTGATATAGTTCGTACCCCTTAGAGATAAGCTATGCTAATATCTTAATCACAAGAAATAATATTATAATAAAAAAAAATCTAATTTGCATGGTAGATTCAAAATTCTTGAGTTATTTTTTTGATTTTTTTCTTTCATTAATTATACTTTTAATTAAATTCTTGCTATTTTATTTCTTTTAATTCTTTTACAATCAATTCTCTTTTATTTTTTCTTAAAAAAAAAAGAGATAATCACCTTAGATCTCTGTGAAAATGTTTCCGACTCACCCTATCTATATAGTTTGAGTTAATTTTTATTCTTGACTACCTACGACAGTGATCAGATACCTTCACAAATGAGTTTTAGCAAAATAAATTGAAATATTAAAATTATTGAAAATATGTATCTCATGATTTTCTATCTTTGGCGTATTCCTACAAGTGCTTCACAAACTCAAATTTTTTTAGCATTACGGACTTATTTTATGAATACTCAAATATTTTATCATTATCAAAAAAGGAGAGATTGTTGCTCCAAAAATTGATTTTGATGATCACAAATCATTTGAGGAGACTACTAATATATTTCTTATCTTTGAAGAATATGTTTGTGATGTTTCAGATAGTCCGAAAGATTGGATTTGAAAAGCTTCATCAAGTGTGCCAAAATTAAAGTTTCTACAAGTTGGAAAAGTTTTCGAAGCCTTCTGAGAGTGACCAATTAATTTGAAGCCATTTGAGAGTGTTTGAAAGTATTCTGGTAAGTTTCAAACCTTAAATACATAAAAAATTGGGTTGCAATAAAATGGGGCGACCCATCTGAGTCATCACTTTTCATTGAGTAGCCAGCACGCACTGTTTTAAATTGCGGCACGCAGTGGGACGACCCACTTGGGATGACCCCTGAGATCTTGAGACCAAAATAGAAAGTCTGATTTTCAGACTGGCCAAATGAGATGTGCCATAGGACTTTCCAGTCATAGTGGGACGACCCACTTGGGATGACCCCTGAGATCTTGAGACCAAAATAGAAAGTCTGATTTTCAGACTGGCCAAATGAGGTGTCCCATAGGACTTTTCAGTCACAGTGGGACGATCCATCTAGAACAACCTATTTTGGATGAGTTTGTAACGGCTAGTTTTTAGTCTATTTTTTGTACATGTAATACGCATTAAACACTCTCCAATGGCTCTAAACCAACTCTAAGATATTCTCAAAGATAAATGGTGACTATAAATACTCTCTTGAAGTGAAAAATCATAAGATTTTACAAGCATTCAAGTTAAATCTGAGAAAAGCTCAAACAAGCCTTAAAGAGAGGAAAAGAAGTATTTAATCACTTCACCAATCACTCTCCAGCTACAATCAAGTGTGAAATTCATTGAGGGTATTCAGCAAAAGCTTTTTCTCCTTAAGTATTATATTTCTATTGCACTTATTGTGTCTATTTAAGGGGATATTGTGCTGAATTTTCTATACCTTATTTTTCTCATATTGTATTTGATTTTTTGAGTTTTGGAGGATTCCAAAACTCGGTTGGATTGATCCAAACCTTGATTCGGATTGTTGAGGGTTGGGTTGTACCTAAAAAATAAGTGTTCTTACTTACATAGCAAGGGTCGAAGTTGTCTGATGGGTTGTAACTTTGAAATCCATTTAGTGGATTGAATTCTTAAGTAGGGACTTAGGAAGTGGATGTAGGTACAAAGTTGGCATCGAACCACTATAAATTTTTGATGTTTGTTGTGCTTGGATCTCTTTACTTGCTCAGTGTGTTCAATACTTGTTTATCTCTCATTTGTGTTTAATTTTATCTTTATTGCAAATCAACTCATTCCACTCAACACCTTAGCACATTATTTAAGTGCACTAATCTTGAAAATTTTAAAAAGATCTAATTCACCCCCTCTCTTAGGCTCCATATCTGGGCAACACTCTCAATTCTTCATACCCAAATCTCTCTCAACTAGAAGCTACCCTCACAAAAGCTCTCACAAAATTTTTCAAAGAGACCCTCTCACAAACCTGCCAGCACTAATGTCTTCGACGCCTCTGGATGCTTTCTACAGAGCAAACCGCTACATCATGCCTCACAGCCACTCACACGGCCATTGCCTCACTCTGTCTGATGCTGTGCTCTACCCTCAATGCTCTGTCTATGTCTACTATGTGGGCCACATGCTCTTGGCGGTCGCCAAACTCTTCTTGACTGCTGCGAGAGCCTCTCTTGGCTTCTCTACTTCTTTATTGCCCACAGGGCCCTTTTAGAGGCCTAAATCCGAGCTTAATCCTGACTCCAACATGAATTGGGCTTCCTAGCAACACTAAAAAACCCACTGAACCATCAGATCATGCCTGGCACCTCTCTCGACCGTTCGATTGAAAGAATAGTGCCCTACAAGCCAATCGCATGGGGATGCAAAGAGACTTTTCTGAAATATCTTCCTACTCATTTGCATGACATTAGTTATTTTATTTATGAGGTATTATATTTTATCATTTACTGCATCATATTTTTATGATTATGATAAACTTCATAGATTAAGATAATGATTTTAGGACCATGATGAGATCATGCTAATGAGACTTAAAATCTTGATAGTCTTAATCTAAAATATTTTCAATCATTGGATTATCGAGTCGGAGATTGATGATACCGATAAGACTAGTACATCCTATGTATGCTTAATAGAGAGGGTGGTTGATCTCACAATCACTTGTATGATGATACTAATACAAAGATGTAGGTGCTCATTAGAGAATGAATTCACTGAATTGATCCACAGGAAGAACATCTGATGGAGCCTTACAACATATCAAAAGATGGTCTTTCAGTTGGAATGGTGCATGTGATCTTTTTATCTGAGATCACCATGGTACCTTATGTATATGGATCCTTACTTTGGTTTATTCTCTAGCACACCATTTTGAGATGTGTGTGGGATATTCTGGGTATCGTAAAGTGTGCATGAAGATTGTGAGTAGTCAATAAGAAATCGATCACTCCTTGTAGGAGAAGAGAACATCCTATGTGATCTCATAGGATGATGACTCTGAGAGTCTCTAGCCAGAGCAGAGATGAATAGTAAAAAAAACTTCTACTAGTTCATCAATCGAGTCATCATCATCAAATCGAGATACATATGAATAGGTATTTGGGTTTGACATATTTTCAGACCTATGATCTTTTCAGGATGTTGTGTGATCGAAGGATTGAATTGCACAGTAACTCACCACGAAAGAAAAATTTTGGTATCTTCATCAAATTTTAAATCTTTTAGATAGTCACAACACATTGCTAGACATCGATCTTGACTTGTGGACTCATCGAAATTAAAAGAGTTTAATTTGAAAATCAATTAGTTTTAGTTGATTGGGACTCTTGAGATAGTCTAATTTAATCAGATTATGGTTACGTCGAGAGTCTTGATCCACTACTGACTAGATTTAAAATCTAATGGGTCACACACAATAAAAATTTGATCTTGATCCAATCTATTTAGATTTATTATAAATCCAATGGATTAATTGAATTGCTAGCACATGAATTAACCTAAGTTTCCAATTGGATTTAATGTAAAGGTGTTTGTGCTAACCTAAGCTAGTTGCCTTGACCTAATGTGATTGAGTTTGAACCATCTAATTGTTAGGTGGTTTATCTGATTTTTATTGGAAGAGTTTTATGTGAATCAGTCTTCTCCATGCCAAAACCACATGCAAGAAATTAATTGGTGTCACATTTATTTTGAGCATTAAAGATGGAGGAATCCTTCTCATCTACTCCTCTTAATTTTCTTACATGTTCCACATGTCTCATTATTTTGTGCGACACCAGATGATGCCTTGGGATATGTAGGCATGGAAGAGAAGTCCTTCTTTGGGAAGGAACTCCATGCCAAAATAATTGGGATGCCTCATATTTTGTGCGATGAAATGGAAGAGTCCATTTCATGTCAAACTCTTTGTTCTTTCCTTTAATTTCATGCAGTCTCTTAATCCCACATGCCATCTGATGACCATTGGGATATGTTGACATCCTTCTCTTAGAAGGAACTTGAACGTCACAAATAAATTGGATGCCTCCATTTTTGTGTGTTGAATTTGGTAGAGTCCTAATTGTTATGGACTCTTAGTTTTCACGCCCTCCCTCTTATCCCATGCACCATATGATGGTGTTATAATTTTTTTAAGTAGAGAAAGAGTCCTTCTACTGGTGAATCTCTTCTTGTTCCATGCCATCCCTCTGGTTTACATGTTAAAAAATAAATGTTGCCGTGTAAGAATTAAGGGACGCCAAGAGTTGGCATCCCATGGTGTCGCACATCCTTTTCTATTTAAAGGAGGCGCTACATCGAGCTTTGACATGCCAATTTTGGCTGAGTTTAGGCATGGGAATGAGGGAAAAAAGAGAGAAAAATATGGGATAAAGATAAAGAAAAAAAGAGGAAAAAGAATAGAAAGGACGAGAAGAGAGAAAATGGAAAGCATGAGATGCTTGTCCAAAAATCAGATTGTTCATGTGTTGAACATATAATCTGATTTATGTGTGGTAAGATTATTTGAGAAAAGATTCTTAGAGTTGTCCTAGAGGTATCGAAGGTATACAAGTGATGGTGCAATCCATTCTTGCAAAGGACGATCGGCAGCGAGCTTAAGAAGAAGGCTGCAGCATCATGACGAATTGGAAAGGACCCTGATCAATCCTGTGTGGGTCACCATTGGAGGGCTTCTACTTTGAAATCTCATGGAGGTCTCAAGATTATCAGTTCGTGGTCTTCATGATGGTATATGACTTCTGATCTTCTCTTGTTATGCATGCTTATGATATTTGATTGCAATCATCAAGGTGTTCTTAGGGCTTTTGAGTTTTGATATTCTAGTTTAATTATTAAATCTTATTTTTAATTATTGAATGCTTATAAAATTTTTAAAATTTATATTTCGCTATGTCATCATAATCCAACAGTGGTATCAGAGCCACTCTTGATTGATTCAATCAAATTTCATATTATTTTTGTGATATGGATTAGATCCAATTCAAACTATGTCAAAATCAAATTTTTTGATTAATGTTTACTTGATGTTTTTGATGCATTTTTGTTTATGATAAAGTATTATCAATCCATATTCAAATCTTGGATATAAGATTCCATGGTCTTTTGACTTGTGAGACAAGTTTAAGATTAGATCCCATAATCTAATTTTTGATGGAATTAAAATCTAGTGCATGTGATGCACGGAGTCTTGGAATGCTACATATGGATGTACATTATCAAGACTTAGAATTTTTGTATTTAATGTATTTACCTAAGATCCAAGGGCCGATCGTCATGTTATTGGGCACTCACCATTATGGGTCGACCATCTTGGTTATTGCCCAAGGTATGTGTGGGGCCGAAAAATATTTGATCATGGAAAGGATGCATCAAATATAGATTAAGATTTTTGTCGATAGATTTGTTTAACTATAATTTATTATTTTAATATGATTAAAATTAATGATTATAGATTAAATCAAATTCATGGTTCTATTTTGATTAGAAATCCTGTTTCATGTAGGTTAATCAAATTGTCATTTACCTAATTGGATTAGGGTTTGAGTCATGGTTGACCAAATCTATGCTAACCTAATTGGATTAGGGTTAACCTAAGCATTGATCAACCCAACTCAAATGGATGATAAATGATTGACTTAAAATTAAATTTTGTGTCAAGAGTTGAATCCGAATCAAAAACCTTAGTTGGATCCTATGACCATAAATTTAAACATCTTTATTGACATGTGTATGAATAATATCACAATAAAAATAATATGAGTATCTTGTTATAATATTTTATAATTGTTATAAAAATATATGTTGTATGGTTATGGACTATAAAACATCTATATGATAGATGTATGCATGAATGCTTCCCTATTAGCTGATTATATAAATGCATCTGCAAGAGTTGCAATAGGGGCTGGGTGCCCCTGATGCATTATATTATTAGCTGAACTTTTCTTTTGTAGTTTTCCAACTGTTGATTGAGATTTTTACATATTGATGTAAAATTATAAAAAAAAAATTATTTGAGAATAGATAAAAATTATTTCTTTCTATTTTTAAATAAAGATTAAGCATTCACGATAAACTTCATGGAAATGAAGATTAGACTATCAGACAATTGAAGAGCGGAGATGCATTAAGATTGACCATGAGATGGTTCAATCTATGATGCACCTAGGGTTAGTCCCATAAATCATCCTATGACTCGGATGATTTTTTCTAAAATTCATAACCATTAGATTTTTTTTTTATGCTCTTACATGCTGGTAGTTAGTTTTAAAATTACATATGATGCGTGTATATGTTTTGAATGTGTATGAGACCTGTTCCTCATTTAAATTATATTAAGTTATAATGGTGAAGTGTTAAGAACACTACTCTTGCCTTCATACTAAGCCAGTATTATGTCAAGAATCATAATAGGCTTATTGTGCTATCCACAAGGCTTGCTGTGGGGACTGATTTGATACTGTCTTGGTGCATAATGAAGCTAATGGTATTTAGTTTATACTAAGTCAATAGAGTATGTCAAAAACTATAGTGAGTTTGTTGTGCTATCCACAAAGTTTGCTATAGTCATTGGTATGATGTTGACTTAGTGATGCTTATGGCATATTCTGACAGTCTTGTTGTGCTATCCACAAGGATAGTATTATTCAAATAGAACCATATAAGATTGAAGAGTATGACTTAACTAAAATACTATAGTTTGTTGTGCTATCCATAAGGCTATAAGTATTTTAGAGGTAAAAGTTATGTTGAGAATTGCATGAGATGTAATTGATAAAGAATTACCTACCCTTGAACTTATAGGAGCTTGTTATGCTATCCACAAGGCTTTTTATAAGAAATTGGAATCTTAACCCCACTAAAGAACTTGATGATAGATTTCTCATTTTTATACTTGAGAGCTATAAAATTCATTAAAATAGTGAGAGACATAATTAGATAAAAATCTCATCTAAATTGTGCATGTCATCATGAGTAGTCCTTTTTTATATTCTTATATGCATATTTACATCTTCACTATCACTGCATAGAATATTTTTAAATTGATCAAACTTCATGGAATGGTTGAGGAAATGAAGGTGAAGAATATCTTCACTAAGGGTATCTAATTTCATTGCAGTAAAAATGAGTATTAGAGATAAATTGCAAGAGTTGTCTTGCAAATATGAAGCAATAGCAGAATATAAAAGTTATATCTGCTAATAATTTGTATGATACAAACTAATTATCATTGAGTATTTCAACTTTAAAATTTTAGGTATGTGATACCTTATATAGGTTCCACTTAGACAAAGTGTTGCTGGAGCTATAAAGCTGAAGTGAGGTGATTACTTATCTTTTGGCACTGATGGATAGTCCACTCATGCTAAGGCTGTAGGAACCTATGTTACCTTCTAGCAAGATTTAGAAACTTGTAGACCGTTGTTACATGCCTAAATTTATTAGAAACATTATTTCAAATCTTTGCTATTGTAGCATGATTTTAAAATTAATGTAAAGAGTAAAAGTTACTCTCATTCCGATAAATTTTAGGACTATGATCTTATATTTTTGTCACTCAATGATGTTGTTCTTCTTGTTGATGGGAATAAGTAATGAATATATGATGGTCACATATCTCTGGTATTGCTAAGTTGGCCATTTTTGTGAGTCAAAAATAAATAAATAATACAAAGAAGAGTTCTTTGTCTGTATGATTTTGAGTCATATAGAACTTATAAATCTTATCTCATAGATAAAATGACCAAGATCCCATTTACTGAACATGAAAAAAGGTGTGAGTAAATTATTAGGTCTTGAACATATGGATGTTCGAAGATTAATAATATCTCGACCCAGAGATAGACACTTCATATGAGATATGGTGTGTTCCTTAAATTTACTTCACAAACCTTATTATCTCATTCTGGGGATATATCTTAGAAATTACTATATATATTTTTGAATTAGATATCATAAAAATCTGTTACTAGCACTTCATATAAGATATGGAAAAAGGGCAAACGGCAGGTTGCCTAACTTATGTGAAAAGAGTTGATGTACATAAGTTTTGTGCTAGATCAGATTTTGCATAAGTTTATAGGTTATCCTAAAAAGTAGTATATGATGCTACTTCTACTACCCTACTAGACAAAAGGTGTTTTGTTAGTAGGTATGTCATCTTTTAGAAAAAAAAATTTCTAGAAAGAGAATAGTGGGAGGATATTGAACTTGACAAGTTTCAAGACTTATAAACTATCCCATCATAACTTGTGGAGTGTCCACAAGTTGATCTATGACCAAATGTGCTCATTGATAAGGCACAACCATGAAACACACCTCCTCACTGAAGGTCAATCCGAGTGTGTAATGTACCACTCAAATATGGTTTGATCATTGAGAATGATAATACACCATACATCATTGAGAATGATGTTTTCTTGACCTATTCAAAAATTATCATGAGTAGAGACTCTGACAGTTGGCTTGAAATCATGACATCTGAAATGAACTCCCGGTACATCAACTAAGTATGGACTATAGTTGAAGCACCTATGGGTATGACCCAACAGGTTGCTATCAGGGATGTCTATCCCGATTTTTGCTATTGCCACACACCATCTAGAGAATTAGTCTCTTGTGGGAGGGCAAATGCATTTATGAATTAAAGCTGACATTGAGGAGTAGGTACTTTTATTTTTGATGAGATATCAAAATGTTTGACTTTATCAAATATAGATGAGCCATGTGTGTGTGCAAGAAGATAGGTGAGAGTCCCACTAACTTCTTGGTAATGTATATGAGTGACATATAGAATATTGGGAAGGTAGTCCCGATATTGCACTCAGTCAATAATATGCTTATCATAAAAGTTTTCATAAAAAAAGATTTGGGTTAAGCATCCAATATACTAGGCATCTATAGGGATTAATGTAAGTGGATGCCGGGCTTGTCCCAGTCTAGATACATGAAATTTATGTTGAAGGTGTTCAATATGAATGGGTGTAAAGGAGTTTACTTACCCATATATTCAATGTACCTAACCTGATGTGATTTATGCTTTATGCATAATCATTGATTTTAGACAGATCTATGATAGGATCTTTTGAAAATCGTGAAAAGCATTCTCAAAGTACTTGAGAAGTACCAGAGAGGTAGTGAATTGGAAGAGTTTCAAACAGCAAACTGTGTTAAACTCAGTTAAATGCTGTTAGTAAAGAGTGCTAAGGAAAGTTTCCTGATGAAAGGGTTCATCACTGATTTGGGTGTGGTCTCACTAGGTACCCACACGCATCCTAGGCACTTTCACCTCATTCATGATTTTGTTCATAAAATAAGTTAATATTAAGAACATCATAATGGATCTGTTCACTAGGCCTTTACACAGCAACGTGTGTTCACCACCCTGATTGCATGGGCATCAGGTATATGGGTGATTGGCTTTAGTGTAAATGGGACATTGAAAGAATAGTACCCTACAATCCAATCGCATGAGAATGCAAAGAGATTTTTCTGCGATATCTTCCTACTCATTTGCATGACATTAGTTATTTTGTTTATGAGGTATTATGTTTTATTATTTACTGCATCATATTTTTATAATTATGATAAACCTCATAGATTAGGATAATGATTTTAGAGCAATGATAAGATCATACCAGTGAGACCTAAAATCTTGATAGCCCCAATCGAAAATATTTTTAGTCATTGAATCATCGAGTCAGGGATCGATGATATCGGTAAGACTGGTACATCCTATGTATGCTCAATGGAGAGAGTGATTGATCTCACAATCACTTGTGTGGTGACACTAATACAAGATGTAGGTGCTCATTAAAAAATAAGTTCACTGAACTGACCTACAAAAGAAACATCTGATGGAGCCTTACAGTATGTCAACAGATAATTCTTCAGTGAGAGTGGTGCATGTGATTCTTTGATCTGAGATCACCATGGTACCTTATGTACACGGATCCTTACTTTGGTTTATTTCCTAGCACACCACTTTGAGATGTGTGTGGGATATTCTGAGTATCACAAAGTATGCATGGACCATGTGAGTGGTCAATTAGGAATCGATCACTCCTTGTAGGAGGAGGAACATCCCATGTGATCTTATAAGATGATGACTCTGAGAATCTCTGGTCAGAGCAGAGATGAATAGTAGAAAAAAATTTTACTGATTCATCAATTGAGTCATCATCATCGAATCGAGATACATATGGATAGGTATTTGAATTTGACATATTTTCATACCCATGACCTTTTTAGGATGTTGTGTGATCGAAGGATTGAATTACACGGTAACTCACCACAAAAGGATAATTTTGGTATCTCTATCAAATTTTAAATCTTTCGGATAGTCATGACACATTGTTAGATGTAAATCTTAACTTGTGGACTCATCAAAATTATAAGAGTTTAATTCAAAAATCAATTAGAAAGAGTCTTAGTTGATTGGGACTCTTGAACTGACCTAATCTAATCGAATTATGGTTATGTCAAGAGTTTTGGTCCACTGCTGGCTAGATTTGAAATCCAATGGATCACACACAACAGGAATTTAATCTTGGTCCAATCTATTTAGATTTGTTGTAAATTCAATGGGTTAATTAAATTGCTAGCATATGAATTAACCCAAGTTTCCAATTGGATTTAGTACAAAAGTGTTTGTGCTAACCTAAGCTAGTTGCCTTGATCTAATGTGATTGGGTTTGAACCATCTAATTGTTAGGTGGTTTATCTGATTTTTATTGGAAGAGTTCCATGTGAATCAGCCTTCTCCATGCCAAAACCACATGCAAGAAATAAATTGGCATCACATTTAGCATTCAAGATGGAGGAATCCTTCTCATCTACTCCTCTTAATTTCCTTACATGTTCCACACATCCCATTATCTTGTGCGACATCAGATGATGCCTTGGGATTTGTGGGCATGGAAGAGGAGAAGGAGTCCTTCTGTAGAAAGGAACTCCACGCCAAAATATTTGGGACACCTCATATTTTGTGCGATGAAATGGAGGAGTCCATTTCATGTCAAACTCTTTGTTCCTTCCTTTAATTTCATGCATTCTCTTAATCCCACGTGCCATCTGATGACCATTGGGATATGTTGGCATCCTTCTCTTGGAAGAAACTTGAATGCCACAAATAAATTAGACACCTCCCTTTTTGTGCGCTGAATTTGGGAGAGTCCTAATTGTTATGGACTCTTAGTTTTCACACCCTCCCTCTTATCCCACGTGCCATATGATGGCGTTATAATTTTTTTAAGCAGAGGAAGAGTCCTTCTACTGATGAATCTCTTCTTATTCCATGCCATCCCTTTGGTTTATATGTTAAAAAATAAATGTTTCTATGTAAGAATTAAGGGATGCCAAGAGTTGGCGTCCCAAGGTGTCGCCCATCCTTTTCTATTTAAAGGGGGTGCTACACCGAGCTTTGACATGCCAATTTTGGTTGAGTTTAGGCATGGGAATGAGAGGGGAAAAAAATCTAGGATAAAGACAAAGAAAAAGAGAGGAAGAAAAATGGAAAGGAAGAGAAGAGAGAAAATAGAAAGCGTGAGATACTTGTCCAAAAATCAGGTTGTTCATTTGTTGAACATATAATCTGATTTGTGTGTGGTGAGATCATTTGAGAAAAATTTCTAGAGTGATCCTAGTGGAGATATTGAAGGTATACAAGTGATGATACAACCCGTTCTTACGAAGGATGATTAGCAGCGAGCTTAGGAAGAGGGTTGCAGCACCATGACGAATTGGGAAGGATCCTGATTAATCCCGTGTGGATCACCATTGGAGAGCTTCTACTTTGGAGTCTCATGGAGGTCTCAAGATTACCAGTTCATAGTCTTCATGATGGTGGATAACTTCTGATCTTCTCTTGTTATGCACGCTTATGATATTTGATTGCAATCATCAAGGTGTTCCTAGAGCTTTTGAGGTTCGATACTCTAGTTTAATTGTTAAATCTTGTTTTCAATTGTTAAATACTTTTAAAATTTTTAAAATTTATATTCTGATGCATCATCGAAACCCAACACCGATCACGCAATCATGCGAAGCGATCCATAAAAAATCCCGTAGACCGTGAGAAATGGGTTCGATCAATGGTGCACCGCATGAAACGCACAGAAAACACTGCTTGGTCCATGCAGGGGGCATGGATGGCATGAAGACTGCACGAGCCACACCTACGCATGCCCACCTGGGCTTGGGCTGCACCCGCACACGCACCTACCTGGGCTTGGGTTGCACCCGCACACGCACCTACCTGGGCTTGGGCCATGCGCCCGTGGCTAGCTGCGTGTGCCCGCTCGCACCTGGGCTGGCCTGCATGCTCGCATGCACTTGGGCCGAGCCCGCTCACACATGGGCCTCACTCGCGGGCCTAGGCCCTCTTCTAGCCTATGGGCTCCTTCTTTGCATGGGTTTTCTCTGTTTGGACTTGTTGTGGGTCAAATTCTAGATGTTTTCTTAACAATCTCCAACTCGACTAGACATTCGGCTTCCACATGACTTTGAAAGCTTTTGGATCTTCTTGCTCCTATATCTTGGGACAATTGCTTGCTACTCATAAATGGATAAATACGAAAGTCAAGCTAGACCACTCAATCCCATCTTCGTCATATCCTTTAACTTGAGATCTGCTCGAGGTAGCCATCTAGCGACGTCGCTTATCATCCTCCTGAGTCTCCAGTCTCATGCCCGATCCATCTCCACTAGGAGCTCCACCTTGCTTGGGCTCTCACTGGCATCCTTTATGTAGATGGCTCCTCCTTGCACAAGAGAACATCGATCAATCCTTCACGGTTGATCTCCACCTTGATTGTGTAGGAACCAGATCTAGGGTTTCAGGGTTAGATCTTGAAACTTTTTCAAGATCATACAGCGGAAGACTAAAATAAATCAAAATTATTTTTTAAAATTAGAAAATTCCTAGATCTAAGATCCTATTACATGATTATTATATAGCATTAAATCAAAAATTAAAATATATAAATATAGCATGAACTACATGTTGATCATATCAACATGTTTCTATACTACATCTAATGTATGTATTAAACAATAGATCAGATCTATTACCTTACAAGTTAGACATTCTAACCTCACTGATCTGGGCTTGAGGATGATATTGAAATCCGCACACATGTCCGACCTCTAGGAGTCATCCACACGAGCCCACGAATCTCGATCAGAAGTCCTGCTTCAGGAAATCAGCACAGTATGCTAGTACTGCGCTGATCCTTCTTTGATGGTTGATCAGGTGCCTCCTTCTTCTTGATTTGGACTCTTCCAAAGATGTAAAGTAGAAGGAGGAGTTTCAGATCTTAGACGCTCTCAGGAAACTCAAGATGGAGGGAGGAAAGATATGAAAACAAACAATCCTAGAAGAAGACCCTCTTCTTCTTCTCGTTTCTCTCTCTAGACACCCTAACTTGTGTCTTTTATATCTTCACGACCCAAAGGTCTTTATCTCTAATTTTTGGATGGCCCAAAGGTATCTCAAATCTCTATATTTTTCAAAAATTTCATGAAAAAACTCATTTTATATAGAGAGATATAATAGAGTCCTTATCTAGGTCAAATACCTAGTCAAGGCTTATCCAAACATGATAAGTTAAGGGGCACCCAACTCTCTGCACCTCCTCCTTATTTTCATGCATGGATTACTAGCAAATGGTGCACAATATGTACCCTAAAATCTATGAAAATTTCAAAAAAAATTTGGATAAATTCGGTGCAAAATTGAAAGAGTTTTGGATTTCTAAAACTCTATCTCATAAAATTCAAAATCCAAACTTATTCCTCTTTGATTTGATCCAAACCACCTTCCATGTAAGAAAGAAGAGAGGAGACCTTTTGTGAACATGGGAGAGACCTGGGAGAGGGCTTTTGTCACATAAAATAAGAGGATATTGGCATTGAATGAGAGAGAGGGCATGGGGAAGGCTTATGTGGTGCAAGGTGGAATCCTAGTCTTACTAGGATTCTATCTTATGACTTGTTTTAATTTGGTTTCTCAAACCAAATCAAACTAAAATTAGATCAACCCAATTAAAATATATCTTAACTCAATTAAGAACCTAATTTAATCAGATTAAATTAGATTTAAATTAGATTTAATTTTTTAATCAAATTAAAAATTAGATTGACCCAAGTCCTAGTTGAACTAGGACTAGTTTTTCCTTGCACTTGGCTTATCCAATAAACCAATTGAACTTGATCCAATCAAGCCCAAATCAAATCTAATTAAATTATATTTAATTAGACTTAATCTTAACCCATTGGCTTAATCAAATTAAGCTAATTAGTAATCGAATTGCTAATCAATCCTCCTGCAACACTTGCACTGGGTTAAATGTCAATCATATTGATCATTTAACCCTAGAACGATTCTTAATCGTTGATCAACCATCCGATCGGATCATGAACTCTAATGTATGTGACCTCATAGGTCTGAACCTAAGCTGGTATCATAGGAATAAATTTCTGTACCAATCGAAGTGACCATCTAGCAATGGTACCCGACGACCGGATAGGTCGAATGTGTATAACAACATCCTTAGAACCCATGTGGATATAGTTTTCATATAATTCATCCTCTTGACCAAAATGATCATAGGACATCCTAGAGTTCAACTGTCAACTCTGATCAGGTTGTCCACATTGTATTTCAAAATATCAAATCCATCTGATAGATTACCCTGGCCAAGGTTTTGCTAAATTGAAATACAGCGACTCATTCTTCTCCAACTCTTGGAGTGGTCAATCCTATCTCGATCACACTCTGACTTCACAAGTACTTGACTATGCCCAGAAGCCTTCCATCCCTGAATTAGAAATTCAGTTAGTCCAGTACCAAAGCACAGTGAGTTGCTTGCAAGTCACTGAGGCGATTTCAAGTCTAAGGGACACTTATACCTATATCCCATCAGAGACATTCTCAACAGCAGAATACTCTGAAGTTGATCACGTTCAATGATGATGTACCAGTATATCTCACCTGTATGCCATACCAGTGTCTCCACACTCTTTGGTTAAGAGGACAACCAACCCATATGGCCTACAGCGACCTATGCTCGATAGAAGCTGTCGTCCTTATTAACAGCCTATCATTTGGTCGTGAATTGTTTTAAGAACTAATCGATAAATCCTCTCTTTACCGAATCTAAATAGTCCTAAGGACTTCATCATAACAACAGAGTTCATTAGAAGATGAAAGCTTATGATGAAAATACCAAATATATTTTATTTATTAACAAATCAATTACAATATTTGGTTGCTCAACCGTCAACAGCTTGACGATTGACTTTTTGGGACACATTTTCCAATAACTCTCACTTGTCCTAAAGCCACTCGGCACAGTATCTAATACCCATCTTCGACTTGTGGTTGTAAAACTCCTCTATCGCCAGGGCTTTAGTGAAGGGGTCGGCCAGGTTCTCCTTTCCATCGATCTTCTGAAGGTCGATGTCACCTCGATCCACGATCTCTTGGACCAGATGGAAGCGACGCAAGATGTGCTTCGTCTACTGATGTGCTTTGGGTTCATTCGCCTGAGCTATGGCACCAGTGCTGTCGCAATAGAGCAAAATTGGACCATCGAGGGAGGGTGCTACTCCGAGCTCGTTGATGAATTTCCTCAGCCACACAGCATCCTTCGCAGCATCTGATGCTGCGATGTACTCTGCTTCACAAACAGAGTTTGCCACAGTATGTTGCTTGAAACTCTTCCAGCAGATGGCTCCACCATTCAGAGTAAAGATATAACCCGATATGCTCCTGCTGTCATCATGGTCAGATTGGAAGCTAGAGTCTGTGAACCCCACAAGTTTCAGATCTAACTCATCATAAACTAACCGTTGGTCCTTAGTATTTCTCAAATACTTAAGGATGGCTTTAATCACTTTCCAGTGATTTTCTCCAGGATCAGATTGGTATCTACTCACTACTCCTAGTGAGTATGCCACATCTGGTCTTGTACATGTCATGGCGTACATGATAGATCCCATGACTGAAGCATATGGGACTCTACTCATACGCTCTCTCTCTTCAAGAGTTGTCGGACAATCCTTCTTAGAGAGAGAAATTCCTTGGTCTATCGGTAGATAGCCCTTCTTGAAATTTTTCATGCTGAACCTCTTCAGCACAGTGTCTATGTACATGGACTGGGATAACCCAAGCATCCTTTTAGATCTATCCCTATAGATCTTCATCCCTAGGATGTAGGATGCTTCACCCAAGTCCTTCATGGAGAACTGTGATGACAACTAAACTTTTATTCCCTGTAGTGCAGGGATGTCATTCTCGATTAAGAGAATGTCATCCACGCACAAGATAAAGAATACCACAACTGGACCATTTGTCCATTTATAGATGTAGGGCTCTTCTCCATTCTTAATGAAGCCATATGTTTTGATCACCTTATCAAAATGCATGTTCCAACTCCGAGAAGCTTACTTCAATCCATAAATGGATCTCTGAAGCTTGCACACCTTGGACTTATCTGTGGATGTAAACCCCTCAGGTTGTATCATATACACCTCTTCGGTTAGCTCTCCATTCAGGAAAGCTGTCTTTACATCCATCTGCCAGATCTCATAATCCAGATGGGCAGCTATTGCAAGCATTATCCGAATGGATTTGAGCATTGCCACAGGGGAAAATATCTCGTCATAGTCAATACCATAACGTTGATGATACCCCTTGGCGATCAGACGGGCTTTATAGGTCTCCACCTTTCCGTCTGCGCCCCTCTTCCTTTTGAAGATCCATTTACACCTAATGGGTTTAATCCCTTCAGGTGGGTCAACCAATGTCCATACATCGTTGACCTTCATGGACTCCATTTCGAATTTTATGATTTCAAGCCATTTCTCGGAATCAGGTCTCTGCATTGCATCCATATAGGTGATCGGATCCTCATTATTCTCATCAAGTTCGATGGGATCACCGTCCCAGACCAAAAAACTGTAGTATCTGTCCGGCTGACGCGGTACTCTACCGAATCACCTTAATGGTGCAGGTACATTGGGCTCCAGATCTGATCTAATCATATCCGACTCAGGTTCAGCTACTGGTGTCGGTTCTTCTACCTGTTGAACTTCATCAAGTTCAACCTTAGAGGCAACGGTTCCTTCACCAAGGAACTCTTTTTCTAAAAAAATTGCCTTAAGGCTGACGAACACCTTTTGTTCATCAGCATGGTAGAAAAAATATCTTTTTGTCTCTTTGGGGTACCCTATGAATGAGCATTTGTCAGACCTAGGTCCAAGTTTGTCTGTGACTAATCGTTTGATATAGGCCGGGCACCCCCAGACCCTAAGGTGTGAAAGTGCTGGCTTACGTCCCGTCCATATCTTATATGGAGTCTTAATTACAGACTTACTTGGAACCCTATTTAACAGATAATAGGCCGATTCGAGTGCATATCCCCAGAAGGATATCGGCAAGCTAGCAAAACCCATCATGGATCGGACCATGTCTAACAGAGTCCGATTCCTCCTTTCAGACACACCATTATGCTGTGGTGTTTTTGGAGGAGTCCATTGGGAGAGAATCCCATTCTCTCCTAGATATGTGAGAAACTCACTAGAAAGGTATTCTCCTCCTCGATCAGATCGAAGAGTTTTAATACTCTTCCCAATTTATTTTTCTACTTCACTTCAGAATCATTTGAACATTTCAAATGAATCCGACTTATGTTTCATCAGATAGACATATCCATATCGGGATAGGTCATCCGTGAAAGTTATGAAGTAGAAATATCCACCTTTAGCACTGGTGCTCATGGGCCCACATACATCAGTATGTACTAGGCCCAAGAGCTCAGTAGCTCTCTCACTTTTTCCAGTAAAAGGTGACTTGGTCATTTTACCAAGAAGACAGGACTCACGGTTGGAAGTGATTCACAATCACTGACTTCGAGGATTTCCTCTTGAGTCAACCTATTTATTCTGTTCTTGTTTATATGACCTAGCCTCTAATGCCATAAGTAGATATCTGACACACTATCTAATCTAGGGTGCTTGCCAGTAGAATAGACTCTTATCAGGCTTGATCTTTTTTGGTCTGACTTTGCACTGATGTCCCAGCTTGAACTTGCACCTTCTTCACTTTCTTCTTCTTGTTCTTCTTTCCTTTCTCAAAGGGTCGAGAACCAGAAGACGAACCTCTCACTGAGTTCACCGACTCCTTGAGGAGTTGGTGATCTTTCTCAAAGTTCTGAAGCAACCCCAATAACCCATGGTAGTTTACTTCAGGCTTTGTCATTCTATAATGAGTGAGGAATGGAAGATAAGACTTGGGCAGTGAGTTCAGTATTGCATCTTTCCTAAGCTGCTCATGCAAGAGAAAGTCGAGCTTGCTCAATCGTTCCATCAGCTCGATCATGTACAATACATGATCAGTGATAGAGGCACCATCCCGTATTTTGGTGTTGAAGATGGCACAACTAGTCTTGTGCCTCTCCACGTCATCGGATGTGCCAAAGGCATCCTCCAACACTTGAAGCATATCTTTTGGCTGAGCTATCTCGAATCTGCGATTGAACTCGTCGCTCATGGTAGCAGCATGGTACAGCACACCGTGGTCCGGCCACTGAGCCACTTCTGGTAAGTGTCTCTGACTGTTCCACGTGTATTGACAGCTAGCTCCTCAGGTGCAGGATCCATTATCATATATAGGATCCGTTCATGCTCTAGGACTATCTTCAACTTTCGGTACCAGCTACCAAAGTTGGGTCCCACCAACTTATCATTGTCCAATAATGATCAGAGCGATAGGGAAGTGGCCATATTTGCACAAAGGAGAACCATAACCTAATTAGTAATTATTTCATTAAACCTAAAGATTTAGACTTTAATCAAAAGGTTTCTCCCACTATTTTATTCGAATTGGTAGCCTCTACCTCCAATTCAAAGAATTACCCTAATTCTTTAGTGGGTACTAGAATCCACTTAGACTGCACACAAGCCCAACTTTGGTTGACCAACCCATGTACATCTAAGGATAGGTTCATAACCAATTATTTTTCTAAATAATTTTTAGTAATTTTAATTTTGCCCCAGAAACCTAATCAGTAGGCTTTGGCCTCCACTGTAAGGATCTGGTTAGGTCCAACCATTAACATGATCATTCTTGGTGTATCTAACCAACGAATGATTAAGCCCAACTTTGGTTGGCTCACCTAACCACCATTAGAGAGATACTTCCAAGTCGTCATATGATGAGTGATAATTCCATTAGTCAACAAGCACCAGGCCTTTGGGTCTGCAATGATTATTGAGTTAATGGACTCATTATCAAACATCTTAATGGGAGGCTATGACTCAGTTATCTCCATAACTTTGTCATTTTAAGGACCTAATAATTTTAGAGGATTTAAATAATTTAGAGGATGAGGTCAGATGAACCAGCTTATCATGATCCTCCTACTGGCTTCATCAAGTCAGCTTAAGGGAGACCATTAAAAGGGTTGGTCTAGGAGCACCTAAATCAGTCACACTGATTTACTTAGCTGACATGGGTCAGCTCGAATAGTCAAGTGATCCGATCAAAACATAATTTCACCAAGAGGCCAGGTAAGTTCGATCAGTGGGAGTGTCTGCCAAAGCTTGCCTTAGACACCATCAGAAATGGCCAGATAAGCGGGCTCCCAATTAAAAACCACCGGTCTGGTTTACCTTAGACACCAACTGGTTTAATTAGTTTTGATTAGATCAACCTAACAGTTCGTGCTAGACCGCTTAGCCAAGAATCAAGTCCATTTGGTTCTCGTTAAAGACATGGACTTGACCAACTATAACTATTGTAATTGATTTAGAGAATTCTTGACCTAATCTAAGAAAATGATTGATTAGATTTAGTCAATTCTCTAATTAAGTCCATCTTCAATCTAACCATAGGTCTAACCCAATTAATGGACCTAATTCCCACTAACCCATTAACCCAATGTGTTATGGTTTGTGTCTTAGGTTCTTCAATTCACAATCCTAGAACCTAATCAAACAACTTCTTAATTCTTAATTAAGTTTTGGGCTGAGGATTGGGTTTGGCTTTTCCAAAAATAATTTTCATATTTATAAAATAATTTTATAATATGATTCTACCAACCATATTGCATGTTTGATTCATAATCAAGATACAAGTGAAATAAACATGAAACTACTTTAGATCTAATCTAAACAGGTTCATGTAATTGAAATAATTTTAACTTTAAACAATTTCTTTGCACAAAAATAATTAACAAAAAAATTTTATTTCAGATTTAAATATCTTTTAAATCTAATAAATCATAAATTTAATCTAAATCATATCTAACAAATTTATGATTAAAGATAGATCTACACAAACTAGGACAACCTTTGCACTGTAAGGGGTAAACCTTACAACAAGACAACCTTGCAGTTCATGATTGATCTAAAATTTTAATTTCAGATTTAATAATTAGATTATAAATTAGATCTAATCTAAGAAATAATCTAAGCATGTATAAATAATCATGTAATAAAGATCTTAGATCTAGGGATTCTCTGATTTTAGAAAATAATTTTGATTTATTTTAGTCTTCCACTGTATGATCTTGAAAAAGTTTCAAGATCTAATCCTGAAACCCCAGATCTGGTTCCTACAATTGGTATCAGAGCCTAGGTTCTTTATTACATAAATTGTAGGAACCAGATCTAGGGTTTCAGGGTTAGATCTTGAAACTTTTTCAAGATCATACAGCGGAAGACTAAAATAAATCAAAATTATTTTTTAAAATTAGAAAATCTCTAGATCTAAGATCTTATTACATGATTATTATATAGTATTAAATAAAAAATTAAAATATATAAATATAGCATGAACTACATGTTGATCATATCAACATATTTCTATACTACATTTAATGTATGTATTAAACAATAGATCAGATCTATTACCTTGCAAGTTAGACGTTCTAACCTCACTGATCTGGGTTTGAGGATGATGTTGCAAGCCGCACATACATCCGGCCTCTAGGAGTCATCCACACGAGCCCACGAATCTCGATCAGAAGTCCTGCTTCAGGAAATCAGCACAGTATGCTAGTACTGCGCTGATCCTTCTTTGATGGTTGATCAGGTGCCTCCTTCTTCTTGATTTGGACTCTTCCAAAGATGAAAAGTAGAATGAGGAGTTTTAGATCTGAGACGCTCTCAGAAAACTCAAGATGGAGGGAGGAAAGATATGAAAACAAACAATCCTAGAAGAAGACCCTCTTCTTCTTCTCGTTTCTCTCTCTAGATACCCTAACTTGTATCTTTTATATCTCCACGACCCAAAGGTCTTTCTCTCTGATTTTTGGATGGCCCAAAGGACTCTCAAATCTCTATCTTCTTAAAAAATTTCATGAAGAAACTCATTTTATATAGAGAGATATGATAGAGTCCTTGTCTAGGTCAAATACCTAGTCAAGGCTTATCCAAACATGGCAAGTTAAGGGGCGCCCAACTCTTGAGCACCTCCTCCTTATTTTCATACATAGATTACTAGAAAAAGATATACAATATGTACCCTAAAAGCTACAAAAAGTTTAAAAAAAATTTGAATAAATTCGGTGCAAAATTGAAAGAGTTTTGGATTTCTAAAACTCTATCTCATAGAATTCAAAATCCAAACTTATTCCTCTTTGATTTGATCCAAACCACCTTCCATGTAAGAAAGAAGAGAGGAGACCTTTTATGAACATGGGAGAGACCTGGGAGAGGGCTTTTGTCACACAAAATAAGAGGAGATTGGCGTTGAATGAGAGAGAGGGCGTGGGGAAGGCTTATGTGGTGCAAGGTGGAATCCTAGTCTTACTAGGATTC
Organism: Elaeis guineensis; assembly: GCF_000442705.2. Lineage (NCBI taxonomy): Eukaryota > Viridiplantae > Streptophyta > Magnoliopsida > Arecales > Arecaceae > Elaeis > Elaeis guineensis. The sequence continues at coordinate 76,427,938 of NC_026004.2, read as the reverse complement.
TATCTTATGACTTGTTTTAATTTGGTTTCTCAAACCAAATCAAACTAAAATTAGATCAACCCAATTAAAATATGTCTTAACCCAATTAAAAACCTAATTTAATCAGATTAAATTAGATTTAAATCTGATTTAATTTTTTAATCAAATTAGAAATTAGATTGACCCAAGTCCTAGTTGAACTAGAACTAATTTTTCCTTGCACTTGGCTTATCCAATAAACCAATTGAACTTGATCCAATCAAGCCCAAACTAAATTTAATTAAATTATATTTAATTAGACTTAATTTTAGTCCATTGGCTTAATCAAATTAAGCCAATTAGTAATCGAATTGCTAATCGATCCTCCTACAACACTTGCACTGGGTTAAATGTCAATGATATTGATCATTTAACCCTAGAACGATTCTTAATCGTTGATCAACCATCCGATCGGATCATGAACTCTAATGTGTGTGACCTCATAGGTCCGAACCTAAATCGGTAGCACAGGAATAAATTTTTGTACCAATCGAAGTGACCATCTAGCAATGGTACCCGACGACCGGATAGGTCGAATATGTAGAACAACATCCTTAGAACCCATGCGGATATAGTTTTCATATAATTCATCCCCTTGATCAAAATGATCATAGGACACCCCAGAGTTCAACTGTCAACTCTGATCAGGTTGTTCACATTGTATTTCAAAATATCAAATCCATCTGATGGATTACCTTGGCCAAGGTTTTGCTAAATTGAAATACAGTGACTCATTCTTCTCCAACTCTTGGAGTGGTCAATCCCATCTCGATCACACTCTGACTTCGCAAGTACTTGACTGTGCCCAAAAGCCTTCCATCCCTGAATTAGAAATTCACTTAGTCCAGTACCAAAGCACAGTGAGTTGCTTGCAAGTCACTAAGGCAATTTCAAGTCTAAGAGACACTTATACCTATATCCCATCAGAGACATTCTCGACAGCAGAATACTCTGGAGTTGGTCACGTTCAATGATGATGTACCAGTATATCTCTCCTGTATGCCATACCAGTGTCTCCACACTCTTTGGTTAAGAGGACAACCAACCCATATGGCCTACAGCGACCTATGCTCGATAGAAGCTGTCGTCCTTATTAACAGCCTATCATTTGGTCGTGAATTATTTTAAGGACTAATCGATAAATCCTCTCTTTATCGAATCTAAATAGTCCTAAGGACTTCATCATAACAATAGAGTTCGTTAGAAGATGAAAGCTTTTAATGAAAATGCCAAATATATTTTATTTATTAACAAATCAATTACAATATTTGGTTGCTCAACCGTCAACAGCTTGACGATTGGCTTTTTGGGACACATTTCCCAATAGATTGCACATGTTTTCTCCATCTTCAATCTTGATCACCACCGTCGCAACACATGCTTTGGCACCGCCTGACTCTAATATCAATTGTTGTGATATCACTTTGCTCTGATACTAATTGTTGCAGATTCGGTACCACCCACTGTAGCAGGAAGAAAGAAGAAATAAAACTAAGAACACACAATCAAGTACGTGGAATAGTCCAAGTGCTTCTTCCATGGGGCATGCAAGCTTCACTATGGAAAAGAAAATAAGTATAAGAGGAGATCCTCATACTCTTAACTCTCCATATATAAATCTCTCAACTAGAAGCTACCCTCACAAAATCTCTCACAAAATCTTCTAAGGAGATCCTCTCATAAGCCTACCAGTACCAGGATCCTCAATGCCCCTGGATATTTTTTGTGGAGCAAACCACTATATCATCCCTCATGGCCACTCACACGATCGTTGTCTCACTCTGTCTGATGCTGTGCTCTACCTTCGATGCTCTGCCTGCATGTGCTCTGTAGGTTACATGCTCTTAGCACTCGCCGAACTCCTCTCGACTGCTACTAGAGCCTCTCTCGGCTTCTCTACTTCTTTGTTGCCCATAGGGCCCTTTTAAAGGCCTAAATCTAAGCTCAATCCCAACTTCAACATGAATTGGGCATCCTAACAGCACTAAGAAAACCCATCGAATTGTTAAATCATGCCCGACACCTCTCTCGACTGTCCGATCACATAATCGTGCGAAGCAGTCCATAGAAAATCTCATAGACCATGAGAAACAGGTTCAATCCACAGTGCATTGAGTGAAACACATAGAGAAACACCCTCCGATCCATGCATGGGGCATGGACCGTGTGAAGACTATGTGGGCCACACTTGCATGCCTCCAAGAATGGTTTAAAGAGATTTGGCCTTCACTTATGAAGAATTGGAAACAACCTACATAATGAAAATTTGCTTTAATTGGTAAGCCTCTTGGCTGTGATTTATCTCTTGAGTTCATCCAAAAAGATCTGAGAGCTAGGTGGGCATTGGGGGAACATTTCCAAATTGTGCCTCTTTTAAGAGGGGGTTTTCTTGTTTAAGCTCCCATCTAAGGTGCTCTATGATAGAATCTTGGCCTATGGACTATATTCTCTAGCATTGGAAAAATAGATAGGTGGGGCTATTGAGTCTATTCCTGCTGATACTGAAGTGGAGAAGCTAGGCACGTGCTTGGTTGGACAATCAAGGTCTGGAATGAAAATCAAAATGGATGACTCCCATTCCAACTGCTTGATTGGGAGAGTTCCATTTTGATTGAGAGAAATGAAAATGGCCCACATCCTCCATGACTGAATCTGATCATCCCAGTGATATATAAAAAAAAATACCTATCGCCCATCCAACTCTCATAACCGACGAGTCCTTTACCGTACTAATCCCATTTAAAATTTTTTTTACTAATTTAATGCACATATCAACTTATTTATCGGAATGATGCAAATCCCATAAAATACCATGTGAAATGGTATTTTTTTTGAAAAAATATCATTTAAAATGGCATTTCTTTGTCTGACTCCGTGCCTATCTGGACACTTACCACGAAAAAAAATACCATCCAAGATGGTATTTTTAGAAATGCCATTTTGTATGATATTTTTAAAAATGCTGTCCTGTATGGCATTTTTAAAATGCCATCCTGGATGGCATTTTTAAAAATACCATCCTGGATGGTGTTTTTTTGGCATTTTTTTCTCCTTATATTTCTTACGTCAATTTTTAGATGCAGTATATTTTTTTATTATTATTTATATTTTTTTGTGCATGATTTTAAACTAATTTAAATAATTTTTTTAACATAATTTTTTTATAACTTTTTTGAGGTACATTTGAAGATCATGACAAACTATATAGCATTCTAACACTTGAAATTAAATAAGTAAAATATCTAAAACTTTGATAGAAATAATAATTAATAATAAAAATATAATAAAAATATATAGTTTACAAAAAAAATCTTATAGTACTATAAATAAAAAAAAAATACTAAGTCCTATACGGATGTCGTGGTGCCCATAGCCATTGAGAAGGTCCTCAACGGTTGCTTGTGCTCCTGTGTCACCTACAATGGCCTCTCTTCTATATCAATGGACATCTCCTGAGCATGCATATCAGGAATAATAGGTCCTGTTGGAGCATCTATGAGCTGAGTGACCCCCTCAACCCTCTCATCTGCATTCAATGATGGATCTGTAACAAAAAGATCAGACCACTCAAATGAAGAGTCATGATGCCAACTCGGATACGGTGTTGTCATCTGGAACATATAGGAAAATGAAGTCCTTAACATCTGTGGATCAAAAAGTAGTGGCATATATCTAAATGATATTTCTAAGATAATTTTTTTCCTCACTTAACCTTCGATTCATGATATATTTTATTTATATTTTTTAAACCAATTTTTTTTGGATACATGATATATTTTCTTATTATTATTTATATTTTTTTGATGCATGATATTATTTTTGAAATCTAATTTAGATAGCTCTTTTAACATGATATTTTCTTCCTCAACTTCTTTTCAAGATACATGTGAAAATCATGACAAACCATATAACATCCTGATACTTAGATTAAACAAGCAAGATATCTAAAACTCTAATAAAAATAATAATGAATAATATAAAATAGAATAAAAGTATACAGTTTACAAAAATATCCTACAGTACTACAAATCAAAAAAATACTAAGTCCCACAAGAACGTCGTAGTGCCCGTGGCCACTTGGACCTTCTTATGAAGGTCCTCAACGATCGCTCCTGCTCCTGCTCCTGTGTCACCTGTGATGGTCCCTCCCCTATAACAGTGGACATCTCCTGAACATGCATATCAGGAATAACAGGTGCTGTTAGAGCATCTACGAGCTGAGTGACCCCTTCAACCCCCTCATATGGATCCAATGATGAGTTTGAAACTAAAAAAATCAGATCACTCAGATGAAGAATCATGATGCCAACTCGGACCTGATGCTGTCATCTGGGGCATGTAGGAAGACGAAGACCCTGGCATCTGTAGATTAAAAAATGATGGTATATGTGCAGCATGTGGCGATGACATTTGTGAAATATATGGTGCTGGCATATCTGGAGCATGTGGTGATGGTATATATCTCATATCTGATGCATAGGATGCTCCAATCGCTATCAATATCTTTAAACATGATCTCTCTATCTCCTACAGTATCCGGATCCGCTCGTCCTCATCAATCGCAGATAAAGCATGATGAGTGTTCAATATAAGATCTGACAAATAATCAGTCTATATAACAAAAAAAAATTAGCAATACATTATAGATCAAAAAATAAAGATATAATGTAGCTATATAAAATATTTTGCATTAACGATAAGAAGTAAAATAAAGATTTAATGAATTGAAATCAAATATAAGATTGATATAAGATATAATTTTTGAGGTCTTACCAACATGCGCATAGTAGAACTCTCAGCCTCATACCCTAAAACTGTATGCCGAGGCTGTCCGATGATCGATACTATAATGCTAAGAAACCAAGTCATGTAATCCTCGGTATATGGATGACCTCCTAATATATGATCACCATGAACTATATGATCTCGTTGTGCATTCCAAATGGTGATATACTGTGCATGTCTGATACGCCAGTCAATATGAGCTCTCCCTCGTCAATCAATATGATGAAGTTGCTGGCTGGTATCAAACTACTCTAGGATGCCCTGAATCTATCCAAACTGTCGTAGTACATGATCTGGAAGGTGGCATTCCACCACATCAAAATAAATAAGCGACACTCCAGCAGTCTATATATCATGTCCATCCATGCAACTCTGTGGTAATATGGACAATATATGATCTGTGTATGGCTCCTACAAAAACTGATAGAGTTAAACATAAAGTTGGATTAGTAAGCTCATTTTTTAATGGACTATGAATACTACAAAATTATGTATACATAAATTAAAATTATCCATCTACATATATCAGTCAATATATCCAACTGATCTCTATAAACTCGTGCCACCTTTGTCGACACATGATGAACGTCGAATGCAACATTCTATCTGCTTGACAGTATGTTCACATTAATTAAAATTTATCAGTAATTAAATTTTGTAAGTAATAGAATTAATATTTGTATACCTATATCCTTAAGGTGCGTCTAATTTGAATAGCACATCAGGGTCGTGCTGCTCTGATGGCATCTCAAGCAACTGTCTCCGCAATAGACTGATAGTCGACATCCTCTCCCATGCTTAAATCTACGAATTCAAAAAAATCATATATGATACATCCAATCAGAGCTATAATACAATGTAAAAAATTAAAATTTATATTTCTCATACCTGCAACAATATAAGATAACCTTCGATCTCTGACTAATCTACTGCAGAACCCCAACACATAGTCCTATACAGGCAAGCTAGTACTGTACTGCCTCAACTAAACCTACGAGTAAAATCTAATCTTCTAATAATAGTAAAAACATCAACTTCACCTTGTTCAATAAAGTATCAAGCAAAAGAGCACCCCCTAATAATCACAGTACATAGCCCCTAACATACTGTCACACCATCTTCTCTGGTGCATCATCTTTAATGTGAAAATATCGATAATGATCATCCAAATACTCTATCCTCAATCATGAATGATCAAAAAACTATGCATCAGGCTGAAATCCTAATAATTGATAGCACATATCCTACCACTCTGAAATGCTAAGAGTGGGATCAGCTCTTATAACTGCCTCACCATCAACTGATAGTCCAGTGAGGATACTAACATTCTATAATATGATGGTCACCTCATCGAATGGAAGATGAAATATGTGTATCTCTGGGCGCCATCTCTCAAGTAAGACAGTAATAAGACCAACATCCATCTGTATGCATCCAATCCGATAGACTCCATAAAACCTCAGATATCACAAATAATCTAAAACTCTATCTAAGATATCCTCCATCTTCCATATGTCATCATCGGCTCATCATAATCGGAGGTGTCTCCTACAATAAGATAGAATAATTAGATAACGTATATCTCTCAAACAAGATTTTTTTAAAAAAAATATAAATAGTAAGAATTTAATACTTACATTACCATCTATGATGGCCTGTAAGCGATGGGTCTCCTGCAATGTAAGAATACTCTAGTCTCAAGGGTCTGAATGCCATCTCTCATAAGCCATAGCACACTAATGACTTTAAAAGAATAACATACATCCCAAGTGTATTAGAGTACGAGAAATATGATACTAATTCATTTTATGATAAATATAACTCTATAATTATACATAGAGTAATGGAGAGGCTAATACACAATTTGAAAAATAGATTACACAACTGTTCAATTATCAAAGTACATAAAATAATACATAACTCTAAAAATATATAAAATAATACATAACTCTTTAATATCTTTCACTATTTTAAGTTGATGTGTGTGGAAGTAACCTAGGACAACAACGACGATCATGACTCTGTTCTCTACAAATGCCACAATGATTTTTGTTTCTTATTTGCCTATCATCCATCTCATTTCATAGCCTTATTGACTTTGGCCTGCCTTTCTGCTTAGGTCTTAAACGATGGTTATGAGGAATACATGTATAGAAGTGTGTGGACATCCAATAGTCTTCATGTGGTAATGGATAAAATTCACCACTCCAAGCATTCATGTATGCCGTAACTATGTATACATCATCCACGAACCCACTAAAATATACAGTAATTTCTTAGCACACAGCTAAAATGTATGAACAAGAATATCTATAAATATTTCACTTTCCACAAGAATATTTTCTATCACTTAAAGTCACAGTTTGAAAATTTCCTCTACCTCTTAATCCTACACTTGCTCTCCTCGTAAGTACTTCATATATGCCTCGTTGGATATTGAATGTTGTTACAGTATGCTAGTTAGCTTTGACTTGATCTTTTACAATCTTAATCGCAACATGACAAGTAAAAAAACTATTTGAGTTCTCTTGCACATATGTTGAAGCTTGGGCGTGTCTCATATTAAAATATTTCACAAGATGGTAGAATATTATTTGAACGCAAGCTGTAATTGATACATTTCTAGCTCCTCATAAGACACTATTAAAAATCTCCGATAAATTTGTAGTTAAAATTTCATAACGCATACCGTCATCATGTGCTAATGTCCACTTCTCTGGTTTCAACTCAGACAGTCAAGTCCAAGCCTCTACATTCACTGTCTTGATCTTACCCATGATAAAATCGAGCTTGCAAACTTGATTAGTGCTCCCTGCTTGCCATACTACTCTTTTGAGCTGCGTATTTTTAAAATGAGTGTTAAAATTACTGCAGATATATCTTAAGCAGTATCGATGATAGGCACGTGGCAGACTCCATCCAATAGACTCATCTACAATGGCATTCAATATACCTGGATGTCTATCAGAAATTAGACATATTTCATTTCTATCTTGTGTGACATGTGTCCTGAGCTGGAAAAGAAATCAACTCCAACTAGCAGTCATCTCCTCATCCACAATTGCATATGCTAAGAGATAAATCCTATTTTTTGCATCAACTCCTATTGCAATTAGCATCTTACTTTTAAACTTTTCATACAATTGTGTGCCATCGATGCTGATCAGAGGATGACAGTGCCTCCAACCCTGGATGGATGGTACGAAAGTTCAAAAAATATAATTTAAAACCCACACATCAAAATTTTCAGTTGGAAAAAAATCTCATGAAACAACAGTGCCAGAGTTTGTATTTTGGAGTGCCGCCATATAATAGGTTAATTTTATTTAAGATGGCTCCCATTCTCCATAAATATCAACCAATGCCTTCTATTTTCTACACCATGCTTTCCTATATAACACTGTATATTGAAATTGCTCATTAATGACTGCCACAATAGCTTCCACTTTAACACTTGGATCTTTCTTAACCAAATATCGAACTAGTGTGCCAATCATTCTTCCACTGATATATTTGTGATCTTGACTCAATCCCATAAACAAACAAGTGTGACAACCCTCATATCTTGTGATCTAAAAATATCCATGCTTCTTCAAAAGTGTAGCACGAAGTCTCCATTTACATTCTTGTTCAGTATGCGATGATGCACATTGTATGGACCACAACTTTGAATGTGACTGGACTATATTATATATCCGATACTTTTGAGTGTGATAAAGATCAACAGCTCTCTTTGGCTCATCTTTACTCTGAAATATCAGATCGATAGAAAATTCAGTCATCGACGAGTTTCAAAATTGAGAATCAGAGTTCAATCTTTGACCAGTACTAACACCATCATCTTGATCTAAATTTAAGTTGCTAAAAAATTATGGCAGTTCATACAAATGAGGTTCAGATTCTTGTATATTATCATCTTCATGCAAAGGAGGTTCAAGTTCTCCTACAATATTCGGTTGATTATCTTCATCACCGTCTTCATCTTCATCATTGTTACTATTCTCATCAAGCCATTCTTCATCAATCTCATTCTCATCTGATTTAAAACTTCGATTATTAGAATTTATTCCAGTGCTGACCCAATCATCGTCTCCCATTTGAGTGTCGTATCCCACACTTACTACTACTCCCAGCATAGAAAAAGTCACCATAGACGAAATCACCATTGGAGAAGTCACTATAGGACTTTGAATAATTGGACAACTAGGGCCAACAGTATTAAAATGCTATTATGCAAACATGGCCTCAACACTAATGGTTCGCACCATTGAACTTACAAAAGGTGAAGAAGGTCCAAGGGTATTATCCTCATGGGTTAAAAGCCTACTAAAGTACTCAAACTTCGATACCATCATTTGAGTAGTATTTTCAATAGAAGGTACATCTTATTTTTCAATATATAATTCGATATATTGATATTTTAAAAATTTTTAAGGAAATATCAGTATTTTTTAGACATCTTCATCATCATCAATTGGAACTAAGATATACTTGCTCTGCATTAACTGTCTTGATAAATTAGGAGATCTCCATCTTAATTTGATTTCATATTTTTTTCTATCTATAGGAATACTACTGTATAGATTGTCCAATAATTTTTGACGTGATAATGATGAAGACAGTCTAACTATCCAACTTGCAGGCTGACTGTACTGCATGCCATCTTCATCATTTTCTATTATGCCATCATAATACAATAGTAGATGAACCCGAGCAGTGGCCATTTTCTCAAAAAAAAATCTGATAATATTAAAATCAAAATATTTAATATTAATAATTATTTTAATAAAATAGTTTACATAATAAATGTATTCTATCATCAACTAATAGGTAAAGATAAGTCCTATCCCATTAAGGAATTACATTAATTTTATAGGTAATTACAGTAATCAAACGTTACGTAATAGAATTTAAAAAAAAATTTGATAGTATTTCTCCTTAGTTCTCCCCACATGATTGGAGATATGTGAGGTGAACTAAAAAAAAAAATACTGTCCGAAATTTCTCTCGAATCCTCTGCATATCATTTGATTACTGTAATTACCTATAGAATTAATTATAATTTTCAAACTATCTAAACTAGACAGTCAATTGACTAATATACATAATTCTTCCATCCATATAAAAATATATAAATATACAAATACCATAGAATATGTACATTAATCAAAAGATGGGTCTACGATTCTATGCAATATAACATATTTAAATTTTTTAATAAAATTTTTAAAAAAATCAGATTCTGATTGATTTTCAATAATATAATAAATAATATTAATACATTAAAAGATACTTTAAATTAATGAATACATTAGCAAAAGGGGGATGCGATGTGGGTAGGGGAGAGGAAGTCGGACAGGCAGAGGGAGAGAGAAGAGAGGGCCAGTGGAGGGGGTCATGTCGAATGGGTAGCCAGCTAGCAGAGGGCCTGTGGAGGAGGGGGGCTATGGGCAGCCACCATGGGGGGTGGGGTGGGGGGGGCAGCCGCCGCCAGGGGGCTGGCAGCCACTGCCGTGTGCGGGTCGGAGGGGGTGGCCACCATGTGGGGGAGGGGGGGTAGGGGGAGGGGCGGCCACCATCGACGAAGGGCCAAAGGGCGGGGGGGCGGCCACCACCGACGAAGGGCCAAAGGGCGAGGGGGCGGCCGCCACCGGTAGAGGGCCATGAAGTAAAATTTGAGTGCAGGGGTAAAATGATAATTTTAAATTTTTTTCAAAATCACTATTTTACAGTGAAAATTATTAATTAATCTAATTAATTAACATATATTTATCCTACACTAGAATCTAAATATGATATATAGTATGCATACATTTAAATTTGAAATTCAAATTTGAACAGTAAACAATTTACTGTTCTGTGTTCAGAACACAATACCTTTATGCAGGTAGTCGATCGCCGCAATCTGATCACCGTCAGGAGGGTCTGATCATTATAATGTAGGCATACAGTATGTCTGACCTCTGTGGATCATCCACACGAAGCTCCTGGTCTGATCGGCTCCTCACGAGTGCTAGCTCGTTGTAGAGCCCTTTTGATGGTCGATGCTGATCGAACTCCTTCGATCGATGTCTGTCGATTTTATGGATGCTTCAGATCATCAGTAAACATGCTTGAGAGGTAGATGATGCTCTTCCTTAAATTTGGTGGGCTCACGACACTCGTAGCTCACTAACTCACTTCCCGAACCCCAGGCTGAAACCCTAGGGAACACACTGAAAACCCTGCGCCCGCTTTTATTTTTTATTTTTTTATTTTTCTCTCGAAAGGTTTTGGACCTTCACCTCACACACAAGGCTTCCTCACACCCCAAGGTATCTCTCAAAAATTTTTTACACACGCCCCACCTTTCTCCTCTTTTTAAAACAATGCAAGACGTGTCTTATCCACATGAGAGGATAAAGATAAGTGGTTGCACATTTGAATTCAAATCGAATTTGAATTCAAATGCAAACCAACTCATCCCTATCCACTTGGGCATGAGAAGAGAAGGGGTGTGGCTTCATTTGTGCATGAAGAGTTTACACGAGAAACTCTTTCTCGTGTAAATAAAGTGGCGCACAAGATAAGAGGGGGCGTATGGAGTTGGTTGGTTGCCCATTCAAATTCAAACTTCATTTGAATTTGAATGGCCAACCAATCATCTTTATCTACCCATTTGGCACAGAAAGGATGGGCATGGGATGGCCTTTGCGTGGGAGAAAATTCATGAGAAGTTTCTTCTCGAGAATTCAAATGGGCGCAGAAGAAGTGAGGTGGCGCAGGAAGTTTGGGTCAAGGTGGTTTCTCATTTTAAACTAACCTAATTGAACCAATTTAATTAAAATAAGCTAGGTCCAATTAGACTAATTTAAATCCAACTTAATTAGGCTCAATTAGGCTCAATAAAATCTTAATCAAATCAGGAATTGACTAAGCCCAACCCCTGATCAAATCAGGGACCAAACCATCTCGACGATTAGGTCAACTCTTAACCTAATCGGGTCAAACCCAACTGAATCCAATTCAATTGGACTTGATCCAAAAATAATTACTCAATCAAATTATGTTAATTAGTGATCAAATCACTAATTAAACCTCTCATAAATATTGAATCCAAATCCGATGGGCAATCGGGTATGAAAGTCCATCGATATGAAACTTTGATCAAAGAGTTCCAAACCAGTGGGACTCTTGACCCAGGTACCCAAAATGTGTGAGACTCATGATCAGAGAATCCTAATTCTCGATCATAGAGTCTCAAATATGTAGGACTCATAGTCCACGAATATTAGGACTCTTCATCAGCCATCAGATCAGATAGGAATCTCTAATGTGTGTGACCCCGTAGGTTCGAACTTAAGCCGGTAGCACAGGAATGTGAGGCATAATAGTCATCTAGCATAAAAATGTGAGGCATATTAGTTTTGTGAATTCTAATCATCAGACTATATATGGTGTGGTCATTCCTGCTTCAAACTCTATGTGGTTATTAGGTGTCATATATACTAGTACTAATGGTGTAGGGCCTAGAGCAATATGGAATTCTGTTTCAATAGTTTTGTCCCTGGGCCTGTCTATTTTATTAGTCAGTGATTTCAGTTGCATTCTTAATGCTGCTGAAAAAAAAGAAAAAAAAATGTTCTTTTCATTTGAAATGAGAGATCCAAGAATTTAGATCCTTTCTCCAATAAGAAGATCTTATGGATCAGAGATTTCAAGGGTCAATATTTACTTGGTGCAATAATCAATTAGGCTAGAATAGGATATGCGAGAGGCTGGATAAAGCGGTGGCTAATGAATAATGGTTGTCCTGTTTCTAGAGTCCAAAGTTGGACATTTAGCCCGATTTGCATCAGATCACTATCCTTTACTAACTATATGTCATTAGGCCTAAACCATTCATATTTTAGAAATTTTGATTGTCTTGTGGTTATATTCATGAGGTTATCCGACAAGCTTATCATTGTTCAGGTCATTATTCCCTAGGAGTAAGATTTCTATGCTTTTACGCAACACTAAATTAACCCTCAGTGGAACCAATAGCAAGTTGGTAATCTCTTTAAAACTGGTGAAGCACTTAGCAATGAATTAGAGTGTCTTCGGCTATGTTGGGTTGTTTGAGGTAGAACACAAAGGTTTGTTGCAAAACCTTTGGCTGTATCATACTAAATTAAATAAGTTGAAAATATGTTTGTGCCAGAAGTCAAAAATTATGTAGCGCAAAGAAGGTAACAACAAAAAATTTTTTCATAGACCTATTGTACTAAGGAGGAGATCTGCTGTTGGTCATTTTAAGCAAAGATGGTCCCAGTATGTAACACCACTCTCGAATTGATTATCTCCAATATTGTTTACAATCTGTTCTATCCAGAATAAGCAGTTAATTAAAGTAATTACAGGAGATGATAGAGGAAGTAGTCAAACATATGAACTCAGACAAAGGCCCTAGCCTAGATGGATTTCCTCCCCTATTCTTTAAGGCATTTTGGCCTCACATCAAATCTGATGTTATTCGTGCATTCAAGGATACCTATGTCATGGAAACAAACTTTTATTACCTAGTCCCTAAAAAGCAACATCCTGTTTTGGTAACTGACTTTAGGCCAATAAGTCTATGTAATACTACTTATAAAATTGTAATAAAAATTTTAAATTGTAACTAACATACTTAAGCCTATAATATCTTCCTTAATCCATCCCACAAAAGGGGCTTTTGTTCCGAGGAGAAAAATTATGGAAAATATTCTTGTTGCTCAAGAAATTATGCATTCCTTAATGCATGCCCCCAGAATATGTAGTTTAATATTCCTTAAACTTGATATGGAAAAAAGCTTTTGACAGGGTTAATTGGACTTTTTTTCTTTTAGTATTAAAAACACTCTGGCTTTCATTCCAAATTTATTGAATGGATAAACTTGTGTATCACTAATCCCAGTTTTTCCCTGTTAATTAATGGTACACCAACATCATGGTTCCAACCATCCATGGGCTTAAGGCGAGGATGCCCGTTATTCTCATATCATTTTATTTCATGCTCTGACATATTATCTAGTCTGCGGCAGCTAGCGGTTCATAACCAAGTACTAAGGGTTATCAACATGGAAGGATGGTCCTCCTATTATTCATTTGTTCTTTGTTCTTGGATATAGATTGTGCTTGGTCTAGTAAAGCTGTTAATGCAAATAAGTCTTACATTATCTTCAGCCCTTCTACTAAAGTTGTTATTAAAAAAATTAGACTAGTTGGCGTTTGTGCACTTCATTATAGAATGTTCTTGGCTGTATCCGTGAGTTCCTCTATTTGGAGTCAGGTTGAAACATCTGGATTTTGCTTTTTTGGAAGATAAGATAGAGGGCAAAATTGAGAGTTGGCAATGGAAGGAAGAGCAACCTTGCCGCGTTCTATTTTGTCTTCCATCCCAATCTATACAATGGCATGCACTCATATTTTTTCTTCGATCTAGCATAAAGCTGAGGAAGAGTTTTGAGCATTCACATGATGATGGGGGCACTCTATAGGTCAACGTGGTTTGCATCTAATCTCTTGGGATAGGGTTTGCTTTTCAAAATCCAACGCAGGGTTAGGTGTTCATTCTTTGCAGGAGAGGCAACAAGTTATGTTGGGGAAACTTGCAACATAATTGATTTTACAACCATAATCTCTTTGGGCCCATTTAATCAGCTCTAAGTATCATGGGTAGTTGGAACAGGTATATTCCTCCATGAAAGTGTTCTTCTACTTGGCATAAAATGTCTTCTTCTGTTTCCATCATTTTGTATCACTTCTAGTTGGCATTTTCTGATTGTACTCTGGTAAATTTCATGCATGATCCGTGGATCTAGATTATTCCTTTAAATAAATTGCCTACCTACCTAAATATGGAGGTGGACCTGCATGATGTTCAGGTAGCTCACTTTATTATGGAGGACCGGAAATAAAACCTTGATGTCTTGGCTACTATGTTAAAGTAAACTGATCTCTTTATGATACTGTCATGCCCCCGATCCGAGATCGCGAGTCCAAGATCGTGGCAACCGCCGCATACTTATGAAGAACTCTCTCCACAAGCATGCAAGGCATCCCATCACAATATCAATGCATCACAGCGGAATAAAATCAAATAATTATTATTCAACTTTAATTCAAATAATTAAATCAAATATCTTACGTCTAATAAAATTTTACTAAAAATAAAATAATAGATCTAATTTCAATGAAGTTGACAATGCTAAATCTCGTCTCTAAAAGCTCTATCCCAACATTATTATCCATACTCACAATTAATTATCTGAATCTGAAAAATAAAAAGAAAGGTAATGAACTAGACAGCCCAGTAAGTAACAAATATCTCAACTAGATATTTCAGATATTATATAATTTTTAAGAATAATACTGTAAATAAATATAAAAATATATTTCATACTAATTCAATGTAAATCCAATTTTTTCAAATATTTATATACAAAATATAATCATAAATCTGATTTGAATTAAAATACTCATAACTCAACAGCCTCGGCTATGACCAACGTTTAACCCCCATTGACGGGGTCCACTGAATACCAGCGTACAACCTCTACTGGCAGGATCCACTAAATACCAGTGCACAACCCCCATTGGGAGGGTCCACTAAATATCAGTGCACAACCCACACTGACAGGATCCACTAAATACCAATGTATGATCCCCATTGGCGGAGCCCACTGAAACATAGTTAGGCTGAGAGAATAAATCCGATCAAAATACTTTTGTATCATAATATATCATAATTTTTCACTAAACATATGTATAATCAATAATCCATAGTATTTCAGAATTACTTTTCGTTCAAAACATAATTTCATAAATCATGCATAATTTTAAAGAATAATTATTTATTTTCAGAATAAATATGAAATATCTCGAGAAGATGATTCATTACTTACCTTTCACAGATCACTAAACGAATAGATCGATTAACCTCTAAGAGATTCTTCAGTATCTATTATCCAAAATTATATTTTTATATTAATTTTAATTTAAAATTAAATTCAACAAATCCTAGATCAAAATCCTATTTAGAATCGGACTGTTCACTAAACTCGATCAAAATCATCAAAAGAAAGCCTTTCACTATGCTAATCTTAGAGAGATAACTTGAGAGAGAAAAATCCATGAAGAGAGTGAAACAATCTAGAGAGAGAAAATTCTAGAAAGAGAAAGTTTAATTCTAGAGAGAGAAAATAAGGTTTAGGATGAAGAGAGAGAAAAAAGAGGGAGAGAGAGGAGAGAAAAAAATTCTCTCTCTTCTTTTTTTCTTTTTTTTTTTCTTTTCTTTTTCTTTTTTTTTCTTCCCATGGTTTCTTTTTGGCGAAACAGGGGACGTGTGGTCCCCCCTTGTTCGATCGATCAGAAGCATGGCTGGCATGACAGTAGCTAATGCGGTGGGAGGGGCTGCGATGGTGCAACTCGGAAGAAGCCAGACCGGCGGTCGGCGATGACCATCGACACCGAAAAACCAAAGAAAAGAGGGGCAAAAATAGGAGACTTTTTCCCCAACAAAATCCAATGAGCCCAATCACCGGTGATCGTGCACACAGGCAAGGGAAGGAAGGAGAAGAAAAGAGGAAGAGAAGTCGGGACTTACCTCAAGCTCCAGTGACCTCTTCGGCGAGAAATCGAGGCGAGCACAGTGACGGCTTTCGCGAGTGATTTCTGACGATCCTCGCCATTTTGGCTCTTGATTTCTTTGGTGGGGGAAGAGAGAAGAGTCTCCCCTTTAAATAGGGTCGGAGGGGAGGAGTTTGACTCCTCCCCAGGGTGTTTTTCGACTCCGATTAGGAGCCAGTTGGGAGGAAGAAGAAGACTCTCGGGAGTCTTCTTCATTTTTTTTTTTTTGGCTTTGTGGGCCTTTGGGCTGGGTTTAAGGCCCAAATAGGTCGGGTATTACAAATACTCTATTAGATTTATAAGATCATGACAAACAAGTTAAAAACATGTATGTTTGCAATATTGGAAATAAATAGAAATATTTTTCTTATTGATGGAATGGATCTTGTGCTTTCTAATAAAACTTTGAATTGAATAATTCAATTTTTTTCTTTGTAAAATTATTTTGGAGTCAAAAAAAAGGTTTACGAGTTGATCATGATCTTCTGTCATCATTATTGACTGGTAGTAGAAATTCACAAAATAATTTCAAAAGGCTTAAATGAATTTGATCTAAAAGAAGAAAAGATTCTAGAGGGCTGATTATGCTTACAAGAGAGTTACTTCAGGATCTTTTGATTCATTAGAATATAAAGTTGGTTTTCTCTAAAGACAAAGATTGATTGCAAATTGTTTAATTAAATTATCTAGAGTTGGCTTACCTCAAATTGAATTTAGAATTTAATATCTTGATCATAAAATGATATAAATATGACAATTATCTTTTGGGTTAATTATGATTTAGTATACTTGGAAAGCAAGGGCAAAATTTTTGCTTGAATTTTATAAAAATTTTGATTTGGGGTCCTTAATAAATTTTGAAGGATGCTGATCAGTGTTGCACAATGGAAGTGTGGTGGGTTGAGTCATTTAAAACTAGCCAAAAATATTGATTGAGGTTTGAAATGTGTTATGATGAAATACAATTAATTTTTCAAATAAAAAGAGTTTTTTATTAATAAAAGAAAGGTAACTATTGAATATAATTAATTATTAGGCTAATTGCATGATAAAAAATTATGAAATAGCCGACACTATTTTGGCCTTTGCCGACACTTATACGTGTTGCTAAGTGCATCCATGATGCTTCCTCGAGCGTCATGCGTGCGTCGGCTTTAGAGGTATGGAAATTTGATCATTTATATTGACAGTTATAAGCATCATAAGATTAAAACATTAATGAAAGAAGAGTGGTGGTGATGTCACCGTCCATGCGGATGCAGAGATCTTGGATGGTAGAGGTGGAGGAGGATGGGTTGTAGCTCATCTGGATGTCCTTGCTCATGGTGGAGGCAGAGGATGGGTTGTAGTGACAACACCGTCCATGTGAATGCGGAGGTGATGGATGGTAGAGGTGGAGGAGAATGGGTTGTGGCTCATTTGGACGTCCATGATTGCCTCCATGTCTAGAACTTATCTGGGTTGTAGCTCATCTGGACATCACCACCCCCATCGATGTCTCACCTCCACAATCTTGAAAAGAGGTTGTTCATCATATCTTAACTTCCTATTTTTATACCTCTCCCAGAATTACTCTGATCTCCAATGTGGGATAATTAATTTGGCTAAAGGTGGTCGGGATGATTGAGAAGAAGAAGAAAGATTGAAGCGGAAGGGGTGGAGTTCAACAATGCTTATAAGGAGTCCAATGATGCTTATAGGCCATTATTTATTTGGAGTTCGATGATGCTTAAGCATTATGTATTTAGAACCCGATGACGCTTATAAGCATTATTAAAAGCTATTATTTATTTAGAGTCCAACGATGCATATAAGCATTGTTAAAAGCCATTATTTATTTGAATTCCTATGCATTATTTATTTAGAGTCCAACGATACTTATAAGCATTGTTAAAAGCCATTATTTATTTGGAGTCCTTATAAGCATCGTTAAAAGCCATTACTTATTTGGAGTCCAACGATGCTTAAGCATTATTTATTTGGAGTCTGATGATGCTATGTTAAATGTATATTCTAGAAGCCAATCAGACCAACACATTAATTCTTTCTAGGACATAATTTTGTATTTGACTTAATTAATTAGGATAGTTAATTCCAGTCATATAGTGTATGCATCTATGAATCGTTCAAAAAATTAATAAGATGATGACACATATTCTTAAGAGTTGAATATTTGAGGCATGTGTCATGGTTAATTCTCAAATTATGCCTGATCGAAGGGTCATCATAGGGATGGTGATTGTTTCGATATGATTGGTGCATGGATCGAAGGGTCATAATGGGGATGATGATTGTTTCGATATGATTGATGCATGGATCACTTTTTTTAGGGTAGACGAGTCTCGAGTCTACAATATGGTGACATTGGAATGAGAGTGCAGATGTTTGTTAGAGAACAAAGGTGCCAAGTATGACTAATACGAGAAGTCACTTAAATGTCTACTCATTCGTCAGTGACTTTCTCGATGCTATAGTGGTGTGACTAGTTCTTAGACCTGCAATGCCTCAGCTGTTCACAATAAGGTTGCTGCAGTTTGACTGCATCATAATTTAGTCTCCTAACCATACAGAGCTTTGAGGGTATGTTGATCACAGTAGGTTCATTATAGGAATAGCATCTAGATGAGATCTATCGATCTTAATAGTTAAGAAGTAGTCCTATGTGATTTATGAGATTAAAATCTAAAGACCTTGACCAGAATAGAGTGAATGATGAAAAAAAATTTTCATCAGATTTCACAAATGAACTCAAGTCAAATAAATTTTATATATGACAGACGATGAGGTTTGATGAGTTTTTCATAATCTATATTTTGTCGGGACTCACGATAGAAGAACTAAATCACACGATAACTATACCTAGATGTTCATTCTTCTGTTTTATTGAATTGCCACTATATGCTACTAAGCGACACTGATAGATTATGGGATCAATGAGAATTATTTTGATGGTCAATAATTTTTGATTGGTGAGTTAGAATTATTTCAATCCATTGAAAGAGGTTTTGATGATATTTTGATGGAGATCAAAATATTTTTCACTACCAGATAAAATAAATCTATGAGGTCATACATAAAAAAGATCTTGACTGATTGGATCATTGAATCATGATTTCAAATCATAAATCATAAGTGGTCTTAATTATCAATTTGATTGATGATTGGACTTATATGTAAAAGTTACATAAAGGACTTACTAAAAGTTAGTAAGTTATAGGAGGACTTAATTGAAAATATTACTAATTATTTGATTTGATCTAATATGGGTTGAATTAAATCAGATCAATATAATTAAATTTGATTTAATTTGGATTTTTTAGTCTAAATAGAATTTGGACTTAATTCCTAATTGGGTTTGACTCAAACTAGATTTGAATTGGATTCGAATCAGATTGGAATTAAGATAGAAAATCAAAATCCCATTGGACTGGGATTCTCTTCTCTTATTCACCTCTATATAGGATGCCCAACCTACTTTTACCATGGAATATGTGGTGCAAATAATGGATGGTGCACAAGGGGAGAGGGGGGGCGCATATTGAAGAGTCCTTCTTCTTTAAGGACTCTAACAAACCCTAACCTCTCCTATTTAAATAGAGGGGATAAGGGGCACCTCCCTTAGAGATAAGTTCAAGGGCTTTGACGCCCCACATGAGAGAAAAATATTCGTGAGATAAGGAGGCATGCCTAAGATGTTTTGGCATAAAGAAATCAAGGGATTCAAAGGTGGTTGATGCCCTTCTTCGAATCTCTTCTTTCCAACAAACAAGTGTTGATTGTTTGAAAGTAACAACCTCTCTCCTTTGTCCAAAAGTTGGATATGTCTTCCTCTTCCTCTCTTACAAATATGTTCAAGAGTTCGATATGATTAAAATCAAATTTGATCTAATTTTTTCGATCCCTCTTGATCTATGAGATGGACAAAAAGATTCTCCTCTCTCTTTTCTAGATCTAGTCCAAGGCTTGAACAAGAAGGAAGAAGAAAGAGATTTGATCTCTTATCTTCTTTAATAGATCTTCAATATTTTTAAAAAAATAAAAAATAAAAAAAGATATCAAATGTGATATGATTTCATCATCCTTCTACTGATCATTTTGATTCACTTGAAAAGAGAATCAAAAGATCTAACTGATTCAACAATTTAGTGAGCGATCTCTGTAAGAGAACAAGCATCCCGATGAGATTGAGACCTTCTGATTAGATCAGTCTTGGTGGATATCTGTAGAAGTCGGACAGTTATGTCGCTATGATGGGACCTCGAACATTGATGGACCATTGGATTACGGTGAAGGTATATCCATGCAAAGGTATAAATTCAAATTTTCTTCTAGATCTTTAATTTTGTATTTAATATTGATGCCTAATATTTTATTTGAGATGAGATCTCTTTATGTATGCTAGTTAGATTAGATCTAATTATTGATCTGAATTTTTAAATCATTCTGATATAAGATTATCTTGGCATAATGGTTAAAAGTTATACTGAATAGTTGTCAGATGCACTCTTGTCGTGAGAGCAATCAAAGATAAAAATTAACTGACTATTGCTCCATAGAATAAGGTGAGTCAGATTGTATTCTCAGGAATCTTAAGCAGTTGATTAGAAAAAAAATAAATTAAAAAATTAAAAATATTTTGATTGAGGACTTTTATAAACTAATCAGTAGGATAATTTAATTAAAAATATAATTAAACTTAACACATCTCAGGGATTAAGAATCCATTCTTCTTGTTGACAGATTTTGGTATCTATTTATGCAAGGGCTTGTGATTAATTAGTTTTTGAGTGTAATTTATCTCTATCTGAGTATGAACCATATCTTGTCAGGATCACGATCCATCTCTTTCTGAGCATAGATTATCCTAAATTCATATAAAAGAAAATAAATTAATTTTAAGACAATCTATCCCCTATTTAAGTACGAACCATATTTTGTCAGGATCACGATGCATCTTTTTATGAGAATAAATTGTTAAAAGTTTAATTTATTCAAGAAAATACAACACAGGCATAATTAAGGGGAAAAAAATTTATTATCATTACATTAAATAAATACATAAGATGGGGAAAAAAATAAATAAATCTATAACATGAAGAACTTCATCTCCTCCTCGACATGAAGGAGACTTAGCCATGCATATGCTTTCTCTGCCTCTTAAATCCTAAAACAAACTAAAAGATAAAAAAATAAAATTTGTGGCCAGCTACTACTTGCTGCTGCCTCTTTTCATTGCCCCTTTGATGGATTATTTTCTATTGTCTGTGGTGCACCCTTTTTATAGAGCCTTAGTGTCTCTTAAACTGGCAAGCTATGGACTCTTGATCCATCTCAAATTCGCATCTCAGACACGTTTAAATCAAGTCTCAAGCATCCAAGGCAAACAAGATAGTTTTTGGCCATTGGATTGAAATCAAACAACCCAAATCTCACCAAAAATAATCTTAAATCAATCAAAAAACCATATCAGCCATTGGATCAAGCTAGATCTTTGTTCTGGATCATCGGATCGCAAAAATCAAAGCAATGGTTCAATCCTCCTAGCTGACAATGAGTTCCACTATCCGATCGTGCATAGGAGTGCTTTGGGCTATTGAATTGCACCAACAAATCAAATCCCATCCATTGATCAATGCACAAACTCATCTCAAATTCCTTCTCTTCAGTCGGGAACCACCGCAGCTGTTCAATCTTGCCTTAGGATGCATCTGGACTGTTGGATCATGCCATCTCAGTGGGCCACCATTACTTGATATGGTTAAGAGCTCCCTCAACCATCTGATCATGTGAGAAGATCGTTGGCAGCCGTCTGATAGTGCAAGAAAAGGCTGCCCACTCATGCGTCGTGATAAAGATCAGGGGACACTATTCCCCTAAACCGCATGTAAACCCGATGTGGCAGGGTCTATGCACCGCACGTGAGCCGCCCTCCTATTCCAGTAGACCGCCGTGGACCACAATGCTGGTTTTGTGCATGGACCGTGCGGTTCAGTTGGGCTGGCCGGTTGGTTTTTGTATTTTTTTTTCTTTTTCTTTTCTTTTGGCTTTAGGTCTTCGTTCAATGTCCAAACTGAGTTCGATTTATGCTGAATTTTTTTCTTTAAATCTACAAATCAAGCTTGTTGCATTGGTAACTCTCTTTTCTGCAAAACACAAACAAATGCATTAATTCTTAAGAAATAAAGATTAATTAATATATATTTTAATATTTTTATTGAGATATTTATTATACTTATCACACCCCTCAACTTGAGCTTTGCTCGTCTTCGAGTAAAGAAAGAATTTAGTGTTAAATACTATTTAGCTTAGAGTTTCAAGTTTTATTGAGTAATTTTCAAAAGAGCCATTGATGTACAGTAGAGCGAGAGTGAGGTATGTCATCGGGGTATTAGTACTTAACTAATATGAAAATTAAGTAAAAAATATTGAATTTTTTCTAAACCCTTTCCAAATTGCCCCCCTACTTTTATCTCTAAATCATTTACCTTCATATGGGTGAGTGTATTGTTACTTCCGTCCTTCATTTATTATAAAAGCATCTTTACATTGTCCACTTTTTGATGCGAATTACAATGCTTACTTAGGCAAAAAGATCCAGTTATTCGGTGGGAGACCAATATTTAAATTTTTTTTCTTTTTTTTAATGTTGTACTGCTATTGAGTGTCTAACTCATGTAGTTTTCTGTCTAACCCATGTAACGAGTTTTCAACCAATGATTTCTAAATCAGTTGACTTTAGAGCACTAGGTATAAAATACCCCTCGGGCTTATTTGCTTGAATCAAGTAGGCAACGAGTTAAGACTAGTCTTACAATGAACTTCTTCGCCCTTCCTACTTTTCGATGCGAACGTCAATGCTTGCTTAGGTAAAAGGGCCAGTTACTTGGTGAGAAGTATTTAGAAATTATTTTATTTTTATATATGAAGAAATATATAGTTGCTCTATACTAGCCCATAAGAAGTAAATTCTTCTTTGATGAAGGTAGGAGAAATTTAGAAGTGTTCATAAAAAAATATTTATGTTCTAGACTTAACTCTTTATTAGGTTTTCTTAATACTAGATCCCTCGATATCTCACGAACTCTCTGATCTATTCATCAATTTATTTTTTTTTAAAAAAATTATTTAGTTCAACTTGATTCTTTAAGCGTAATCAGGTGCCTAAATACTAACTACTAACTTACTTGAGGAGTTAAAATTTTTATTTTTTTTAATTTACCTTCACCCCCCAACTTAATTTTCATTATCCTTAATGGAGTAAGAGAAAATAGAATAAAGACACGTAAATAAAATAATGAGAGATACCACCTAGAATAAGTATACTTGTTCATTGACAGGTGCTTCTATGCAGAGCAGTCCATTATTACTAAAAAATGAAAACCACCAAAGCAAAAGCTAGAGAAAATAAAAAGTTTGGGTTGTCTCCAAAAAAATGCTAAGTTTAACATTTTCAGCCATACATCTCACAATTTTAATCCTATTCCTGCTCGAATATTAACATGGATCTATAATTTACTAAGTGATTCGGGCTCTTCCTTAGAATATTTTCTTCATGGAACTATGGCATGACTTATCCCCCTAGTAGTAATACCTAGCTCTTTCATTTTTATCCTGATAAGATTGACCCTTTGGTTATCTAATATGGGGTAATTGATTTCTTGGCCTAACCATTTGTTAATTCATTTCTAGCCACCTCCCACATATTAGAGTTTAGTTCCCTCTGCATGTCCCTATAAGATTTATCATTTGGCTCATAATAAATGCAGAGGAAGGGTCAATGCCTTTCAGACCGGTAATGGTTTGCTTGATAACTACCTTGTATTCTTGTAGGGCACCCATAAGTTGGGTTTTCTGGTTACACATTAAGTCTAATGCAATGATCACCAGAATGGTGTCATTAGGTCCTAAAAGTGCATACCTAAATGTGACAGAAAGTGACTTCAATTCTAATTTGGTGCTCCCCCAATTGATGGTTCATAATCACTATCTTGAGTCAAATTCATATCAATGGGTTGGTCCAATTCATCTTCTATATTGAAAATCAGTTGCTCAGATCGTAGGGTGAAACTTCCTTTATTTGGTTGACCTGATTTTCTTATTGGGCACTCGGATAATTTTGGGCTCTAGGGGTATCCTCAGTTCTCCCTCCCTCTTCCTCATCGATGGGAGTGACTAACTGCCCTACTTGCATTTTCATACAAGCTAATGCTTGGGTGTTTGAATTCAAAAGTTGATCCGTAGTCTGCATAAAGTTGGTATGTGACTTAATTAGGACTTCTAAGCTTTTTTATAGTGAATTGAGCCTTTGGTCATCTTTAAATTTCCTCATTAATACATATGCATCCTCATTTCTGGTGAATTGAGGAAGCATGTTGAAGGTTTGGGGTTTGAACTCAAAATAATTATAAGCCACGATCTAGGGTGATCTAATGTAGGTTGGTTGAGTCAATCTAGTCGGATACTAATAATCCTTAAGATTTAGGGGTTTGTGATTGAAATCACTCATCGTGACTTAAGGGCTACTGGACTTGGTGTAAGATTCAGGGTGGTTCTACTAATTGTCCAGACTCCTTGTTCCAAGAAGGAAGTTAATTTTTTTTAATTTTTTTTAAATTTTTTATATATATGGGAGAGAAAGAGAGAAGGAGAAGAAGAAGAATTCTAGAGATGAGAGTCCTAAGGAATTCTAGACCTGACTTATAGATGATAGATGAGAGTATATTTTAATTAGGGTAAAATTGTAATGGCAAATCAGTTAGCATAAAATAAACTCTATATCCTAGGGTTAACCTAGATCTAGACAGCTCCTAACTATTCCAAAACCATCTTCGAGCACTCTAAGTCCAAGACTGACTAACTGACTCGATCAGATAAGTGTAAGAGATAGGAGGTCCCCTACTCATTACTTTTCTTAGACACCAACTGAGTTGGCTAGGTCAGACAATAGAACCAATTGAAATCCACCTTCTTAAATCACTTGGCTAAGACATTGAGCAATTAACCAATTCGAACTTAGTTCAACTCTAGGGCTTTCTTGTCCTATTAAGCTCGAATATCCTAGGGCCGACGTCTAATTGATTTTAGATTAAGGTCTAGATTATGGAGGATGAAGAATGTGATTTTTGAACTAAAAAAGGGTGATCAAATCACCACCTTATCTAATTAATGGGTTAAGTGCCCTTAAAGTTAATTATAGAGATACAATGCAAAACAAGTAAGGTATCCAATCAAGTTAAAAAATTTTATTTTTGTATTTTTGGTTATGCTATTTTAGTTAAGTATTATGAAATATCAAAAAAATTATTTTCAGGGTTTAAGGTTTTATCTTTTTATAGATATTTTTTTTAGATTTTTTATTTTTTTGGGTTTTATAGAAAAAATAAATTTAAGTGATTAAGTCCGAAAAGTAAATCACAAGCTATAAAAAGTAGTAAATTATTTTAAACTATGAAAAGCAAGAAATTTTTAAGAATAATAAGCAGTAAGTCAGTCATGTAAAATAAGGTAATTATTTACTATGCAATTAAGGTAAACTAGCTAGAAAGCATAAAGATCTACCATAAAAGAAAAGTAATTTAAAGCAAGAAATAAAAATTGAAAGTAGTAGAATATATTTCTTTCCCTTTTTTTTGAGATTTTTCTTTCTTTTTTTTAGACTTGCAATAATAATAAAAAAGTAAATTAAGAAGGCAAGAGATCACAAAATAAGGCAATAAAGAAAAATTTTTTATATATATATTTTTATTTTTTTTCTAAATCAACTGTGCCAAGATCTCCAACAATGGTATCAAAATTTAATGTGCTTTTGTCATGCAAATGATCAAAGATAAAAATTAACTGACTACTGCTCTATAGAATAGAGTGAGTCAGATCATATCCTTAGGGACCTTAGATAGTTGATTAGAAAAAAAAAATTAAAGAAATTAAAAATATTTTGATTGAAGACTTCTATAAACTAATCAGCAAGATAATTTAATTAAAAATATAATTAAACTTAACACATCTCAGGGATTAAGAATCCATTCCTCTTGTCAATAGATTTTGGTATTTATTTATGCAAGGGCTTGTGATTAATTAATTTTTGAGTGTAACCTATCTCTATCTGAGTACCAACCGTATCTTATCAGGATCACGATCCATCTCTTTATGAGTATAGATTATCCCAAATCCATATAAAAGAAAATAAATTAACTTTAAGCCATTCTATCCTCTATTGAAGTACCAATCGTATCTTGTTAGGATCACGATGCATCTTCTTATGAGAATAAATTATTAAAAGTTTAGTTTATACAAGGAAATACAACATAGACATAATTAAGGAAAAAATGAAATTTACCTTTTTATTGATCAAATCAACGTATTAAGTATAAAATTGTGCCCTAGATTTATTACAATATTTCTGCCAGATTGGCTTCTAAGATATATATCTAACATTATCTTGGCCAAGATTTTACTAAATTGAAATACAGTGATGCATTAACTCCTATAATTCGGAGAGATCAATCCTATCTTGATCCACTCACAGATTTCGCAAGTATTTGACTATACTCAATAGTCTTCTGTTACTGTATTAGAAATGCAGGTAGTCCGGTATCTAAGAATAGTGAGTTACTTGCAAGTCATTATGGTGATCTCAGGTTTGAGAGATACTTATGCCCATACGTTTCATGAGCTGCTCTTTATAGCAGAGCACTCAGTGGGTGAGTCACTTTTTCAGTGATGATGTACTCCTACATCTCACCTATATGTCATATCAGTGTCTCCATACTTTTTGATTATGAGAACAACCAACCTATATGGCACACAACGATCTACACTAGATAAACATCATCATCCTATTAATAACATATCATTTGATCATAAATATATTTAAGAACTATTCAATAAATCCTCTTTTATCAATCATAATATAATTCTAAGGACTTTATCACAACATAAGAGTTTTGATAATGAAGATATTCACCTTATGATGAAAAAGTCAAAATAACTTTTATTCATTGATTAATAATTCATATATGAAATATAATTGTTTACAATAAGCCAATTGGCTTTAGGACACAATTTTCAATAACTCCCATTTGGACTAAAGCCAATCAGAGCAGTATTTTATACCCATCTTCCACTTATGATCATCGAACTCTTTGATCTCAAGAGCTTTAGTGAAGGGGTCGGTCAGGTTCTTTTTCCCATCAATCTTTTCCAGCTCGATGTCACCTCGATCTACGATTTCACAGACAAGATGATAGCATTGCTGAATGTATTTGGTTCTGTGGTGCAACTTAGGCTCCTTTGCTTGCGCTATGGCTCTAGTACTATCACAATATAGTGAAACTGGACCATCAAAAGAGGAAATCACTCTAAATTCAGTGATGAATTTCTTCAACCAAACAGCCTCCTTTGTAGCATCAAATGTCGTAACATATTTCACTTCGCATACTAAGTCAGCCACCGTATGCTACTTGAAACTCTTCCAGTAAATTGCTCCTCTATTTATGGTGAACACATAGCTCGACATGCTTTTATTGTCATCATGATCTGACTAAAAATTAGAATCAGTATATCCTACAAGTTTCAAGTCAGTATCTCTATAGATAAGCCATTGGTCCTTAGTATTTCTCAAATACTTAAAGATTATCTTCACAACCTTTCAATGGTTTTATCCCAGATCAGACTGGTACCTACTCACTACTCCTAGTAATAGGCCACATCCGATCTCATACACGTCATGATGTATATGATAGATCCCACTATCGAGGCATATGGGATTCTACTTATATGCTCTCTCTCTTGAGAGGTTGTCGGATAATCCTTCTTGAAGAGAGAAATTCTTTGGCCTATCAGTAGATAGCCTATTTTGGAATTCTCCATACTGAGCCGTTTCAACATGATATCAATGTACGTGGATTAGGACAACCCAAACAACCTTCTAGATCTATCTCTATAAATCTTTATCCCTAGGATATAGGATGCTTCTCCCAAATTCTTCATGGAAAACTGTGATGATAGCCACAACTTTACACTTTACAAAGCTGGAATGTCATTTTTTATTAACAATATGTCATCTATATACAGTACAAAAAAGATGACTACAGAATTGTTAGCCCACTTGTAGATGCATGGCTCTTCTCCATTCCTAACGAAGCTATATGTTTTGATCATCTTATCAAAATATACGTTGCAACTCCTAGATACTTACTTTAATCCATAGATGGACCTATTTAGCTTACATACTTTGGATTCATCTGAGGATGTGAATCTTTCGGCTGTATCATATACATCTCTTCTTCTAGCTCCCCATTAAAAAAAATAGTTTTGATATCCATTTATCAGATTTCAAACTCTAAGTGTGCCACTATCACAAGCATGATCTGAATGGACTTGAGTATTACCACAGGAGAGAACCTCTCATCATAGTCAATACCATAACACTGATAGTATCCCTTGGTAACTAGACGGGCTTTATAGGTCTCCACCTTCCCATCTACTCCTCTTTTCCTCTTAAAAATCTATTTACATCCTAGGTTTAATCCCTTTAGGTGGATCAACTAGTGTCCATACACTATTGATCTTCATAGACTCCATCTCGGATTTTATGGCATCAAGCGATTTCTAGGAGTCGGGCCTTTGCATAGCATCCATGTAGGTGATCGAATTCTTGTCATTCTCATCTGGTTCGATAAGATTACCATCTCAGATCAAAAAATCATAATATCTGTTGGGTATAAAATAACCCCAGCCGAAGTTCGCAAGAGGCCAACCCTCCCAGGACTCTTCGGGCTTCCGATCTTGTGCGGCATCTTTCTGAACTCCCCCGACCGTTCGAGCTTCCACAGTACCATCCGGACTCCTCCAGCATTCGACCTTCCACAGTGTCCTCCAGATTCCTCCAACAGACAAACTCCTATCGTACCCTCCGAACTTCTCCAATAATGAGCTCCTTCAGTCATCTAACGGACTGCTCCAAATACTCTCTGGGCTTCACTATCAGCCGATTTTCTACAGTGATCGACTACTCTCCGAATCTCTTCCAGACATCCTCCTGTCATGATCGACTTTACTCCGAGCTTCTTTCGGACTTCGTCAATGTCCGGACTTCTCCAACAGTAGGACTTCTACAGTAACCAGACTCCATCCAAGTTTCTACAGTGGTCGACCACCTTTTGAATTTCATCCGAGCTTCTACAGTAAGCGAATTCTATCCAAACTTCTATCGCAAGCGAACTTCAGCCGAGCTTCTACAATAAGCGATCTCCATCCAGACTTCCACGGCAATCGATCTCCATCCGAGCTTCTATAGTATGCGACCTCCTTCCAGACTTCTACAAGAATCGAACTCCGTCTGAACTTCTACAGCAGATGACTTTCGTCTGCAGGATCAACGCCTAAGGCACCCAACAACAGTTAACCCATCAGCAACCTCAGAAATATCTGAGCTTCTCTTAGATTGCTGAGACAGAGAGCTATTTCCTCCACCAGACATCCCAATCGATCTTCAGCCGTCCGATCTGAACTCCCCAGCAAGTCACGACAACGGACACCACTCCACTCTCTGTAACAAACTCCACGTGGCTCCACCACTTTTCGATAAGTCATGACAACGGATACCACTCCACTCTCTGTAACAAACTCCATGTGGCCCCACCACTCTCCGACAAGTCACGATAACAGACACCACTACTCTCTGTAACAAACTTCATGTGGCCCCGAACAACCCACTACCAAGCAATTATGGACGTCGCTGTCAATCGGTTACGCTCTCCCATCTATAAAAGAGACCCCCCAGATACGTTCTCCTCTATGCTCTAAGCATTATCTCTAAACTCTGCAAAAATCTCATTCGAGTGCTCCATTTCTGTTGAAGTAGAGTACTGACTTGAGCATCGGAGGGTCTTGCCAGAGCACCCCCAACTCCGATTTAGACTTTCCTTGCAGGTTCCCACGGTGGCTGTGATCTCCTCGACTCCAGTTTCTCCGACATCGATGAAATTCTGCACCAATAGAATTGGCGCTAGAAGAATGATGACCTGTGTCTTCATAGGACCCTTGTTCTTAAAGGAGTACTCAACGGAACTATCTCCAGTCATCTTCTTTAACATCTTCTTCTTCTTCTCCGGTCAGATCCCAACCTGATCCTCCCCGAAAGGCATCCATCAGGCGATCTATGGCCTCCATGGCCAGATCTCAGCAAGATCCACCAGCTCCAGCCTCTTCTCCAATTTTTCAAGCTCCTCCTCCTTCGACAACGACAGTTGGCATGGAGCAGTTTGACCTGCTGGTTCTGTAGGTCAGGTGCCTCACCGAAGCAGTGCAGGCCATGCAACAGCAACAGCCGCAGGCATCTATGCGGCTGGAAAGAGCATCGTCGGAGTTCCAGAATCCAGCGATTGGATGGCCCACTTGGGCCAGTCGCCCTGTATCCCCCGAAAAGGAAAAGCAGAGGGTGGAGAGCCCTCTATCTGATCACGATTCCACCCTCGGAGGGTCCCTACCTCCGTTCTACCGAAAGACCCTCGAGATTCACAATCGAGAGGATCTCCTAGATCAAAGGTTTCAAGAGATGAACCGATGGATCGAAGAGCTCCACCATGCTCTCCCTACTTATGGTGAGGATATCTGTATTGACCCTCCTTTTTCTCAAAGGATTATGCAGGAACCAATCCCGTCAAACTTCAAGCTCCCCCAATTTGAGAGCTACGATGGGATCTCGAATCCGGTTGACCACCTGGAGGCTTTTTGAACAATGATACTGCTCCATGGCATGCCAGATGCCATCCTGTACTGAGCTCTCCCATCTTCCTTGAAGGGAGCAGTAAGAAATTGGTACTCGACATTAAAGTCGGGTACTATCTTCTCCTTTGATCAAATGAGCCACCAGTTTGTGGCTCATTTCGTCAGCAGCCGACGTCTCCGGAGAGGTTTGGAGTTCCTCATCAACATCAAGCAAAAGGAGGGAGAATCCATCCGAACTTACGTCAACCATTTTAACGCCGCCACATTAGAGGTCTGAAACTTAGACCAATGAGTTGCAATGGCCATCCTGAAAAGCGATCTTCGAAAGAATAACCTTCTGTTTTCCCTGAAAAAAAAGTATCCCAAGGACTTCGCTAATTTGCTGGCTCGGGCTGAAGGATATGCCCGAGCAGAGAAAGCCTTCAAGCTGAAGAATGAGGAGGCCGTGAGGGAGCGGCAGGCGGGTGACTCCGGTAAGCCCGCAGTTAAAAAAGGGCCGAGTGAAGCTCGACCATATTCTCGAACTCCCCCCAGACACAAGCATGTCCGAACTCCCCCCCGAGCTCGTAGGCAAAGAAGCTCGGACCACAGAGTTCGATGGAGCTCTCCCCCAGGAAGATTCCACAACTATGCCCCTCTCAATGCTCCAAAAACTCAAGTGCTGATAGAGATCAGGGAGCAGCTGTCAAGGTCGAAAAAGATACGCACACACCCCGAAAAGTGCAACCCTAACAAGTTCTGCCTCTATCATCATGACCATGGCCACGACATGGAGAAGTGTATTCAGCTTCGAGACAAGATCGAGGAACTCATCAGACGAGATCGGCTCAATAGATTCATCCGACGCCGGCCTGAAGGTAGGAAAGATCGGCCGAGGGTCCTACCACAACCAGAGCCGCTAAGGAGGGAAGAACAGCCTAAAGATCGACCTTCAATCGGGATCATCAACACCATCTCTGGAGGACCCCGACGGGGAGCAGCCAGTGGATCGATCGGACCGCCCAAGCAGCAGAGAACTGAAGAATCTATAACCTTTACTGAAGAAGATGCCCAGGAGATTCAATTCTCCCATAATGATGTGGTCGTAGTTTCCTTAAATATTGCTAACTATAATGTACGTCGCATTCTTGTTGATAATGAAAGCTCGGCTGATATTTTATTTTATGATGCATTCTCAAAAATATCCATTCTGAATGATCGATTAGGGCCGATAAGCTCTCAATTGGTAGGGTTCATTGGCGATGCTGTGCCAGTGGAAGGAGTAATAACTTTGACTGTAGTTGCAGGTCGGTGCCCAAAACAATCTAGAGTGCAAGTGGATTTTTTGATAGTAAGGGTGCTGTCTGCCTACAACGCAATACTCGGCCGACCTAGCCTCAACACCCTCCGAGCTGTGGTATCGACCTACCATTTGAAGTTGAAATTTTCTACAAGCCAAGGGGTCGGAGAGGTCAGAGGAGATCAAGTCCTGGCAAGACACTGCTACAACATAGCCTTACAAAGAAATGGTCAGTCTGATCCCTGTCTGGTTGATGGATTAGACACCCGTGATGATCTTGTTGAAGAACGAGGTGAGCCAATTGAAGATCTTGTCTCAATTCCTTTGAACGATGGGAATGAAGAGCACGTGGTGAAGATCGGCTCCAACCTGAGAGAAGAGGTACGGACATGGCTCATTAATTTTCTACAAAAGAATGCGGATGTTTTCACTTGGGTTCCGATGGACATGCCGGAGATTGATGCAGAAGTCATGGAACACCGTCTAGCTGTTGATCCCAAACATCGACTGATGAAGGAAAAAATTCGAGATCGTGCATCGAAAAGGCTGAAGGCAATAGCCGAGGAAGTTGATAAACTCCTGAAAGTTGGATTCATCAGAGAAGTCAACTATCCGAACTGGATCTCCAATATGGTTCTCGTCAAGAAGGCGAACGGCAAGTGGAGGATGTGTATAGACTTCAAAAAGCTGAACAAAGCCTGCCCAAAGGACAGTTACCCTCTGCCCAGAATTGACCAATTAGTGGATGCAACCTCGGGCTACGAGCTTTATACTTTCGTGGATGCATTCTTTGGCTACAATCGAATCAAGATGGCACCAGAAGACGAAGAAAAGACTACTTTTATCACTGACCGTGGTCTTTACTGTTACAGGGTCATGCCTTTTGGCCTCAAAAATACAAGGGTGACCTATCAACGGTGGTGAACAAGATCTTCAAAGAGCAGATCGACCACAACATGGAGGTCTACGTGGACGACATGCTTGTAAAAAGCAAATCCTCAATGAACCACGTTGCCGACCTTGAGGAGACCTTCAGCGCCCTCCGATAATACAAGATGAAGCGGAACCCAACCAAGTGCGCTTTTGGAGTAACCTCAGAGAAATTCTTGGGCTTTATGGTGTCAGAGCATGGGATCGAAGCAAATCTGGAAAAGATTTATGCCATCCAAGAAATGACCACCCCGAAGTCAATAAAGGAAGTTCAGCATCTTACTGGGAGAGTAGCAGCTCTGAATCGCTTCATCTCAAGGTCGGCCGAATGGTGCCTACCTTTCTTTCAGACTCTCAAGTAGCTGAAGAACTTCTGTTGGACCACTGAATGTCAGCGAGCATTCGAAGAATTGAAGAACTACCTCGGCTCACCTCCGCTATTGATAAAGTACGAACCTAAAAAGGAGTTGTTCCTGTACCTAGCGATCTCCCCTGTGGCTCTCACAGCAGTTCTGGTTAAGGAAGAAGTAAAAATTCAATGGTCGATCTACTACATAAGTTGAGTATTGAGAGACGCCAAAATCAGGTACACTAAGTTAGAGAAACTAACTTACACCCGTTGATTGCAGCCTGAAGGCTCCGACCTTGCTTTCAGGGGCACACCATAACACTGCTCATCGACCAGCCGATTAAGGCAGTTCTGCATCGAGCGGATGCTTTCGAAAGGATAGCGAAATGGGCGGTCGAGCTCACGAAATTTGACATCAACTATCGACCTCGACCGATGATAAAAGCCCAAATATTAGCAGACTTCATAGTGGAATGTACTATCCCGCAAGAAGTCAAACTTGAACGAGGTGAAGCTGACAACCCAGGGCTCCAACCAAACTCCCCTGAGGAAAGAACAGATCTCCCTGATGGTTTTTGGACCCTCTATGTGGACGGTTCCTCCAACATGTCAGGTGCGGGTGCGGGCCTGATCTTGGACAATTTGGAAGGAATTATCGTGGAGTATGCGCTGTGCTTCGAATTTTCTGCGACAAATAACAGAGCAAAATATGAAGCTCTGATTGCAGGACTGAAGATCGCCAAAGAATTAGAAATAGATTGGCTCTAAGTCTACAGTGACTCCCAATTGGTGGTGGGATAAGTCAGCGAAAACTATGAAGCTCGGGAGGACAGTATGGCCAAGTATCTCAAAAAGATAAAAGAGATCATCCCTGCCTTTGGCAGCTTTGATATCAAGCAGATTCCAAGAGCAAAAAATACCAGGGTCGATCTTCTCTCCAAGTTGGCTACATTGGCTCCGGCTGAACTACCCAAGGAAGTCCTCTTCGAAGTTCTGAAATGTCCAAGTACAAAAGAACCGCAGCTTGTAATGGAGATCAGCCATGAACCCAACTGGATTGACCCACTGGTTGCATACCTCAAAGACGGGGTTCTTCCTCATGATGCAAAAGAAGCTCGGAAGCTTAGAAACCAGGCCTCCTAATATATCCTTTATGAAGGCAAGCTGTACAAGAGGTCGTACTCTTTGCCCCTCCTAAAATATCTCCGACCTTCTGAAGCCAACTTTGCCTTGTGGGAGGTACATGAAGGAGTCTACGGAAGTCACCTGGGGGCCAGATCTTTATCCCACAAACTGCTCTGACAAGGTTATTACTGGCCTACAATGTACCACGACTCCATTGAATATGTCAGAAAGTGTGATCGATGTCAGAGACATGTGAATATCCAAAGACAGCCCACCTCCAAACTTACACCTTTGAGTGCC
The DNA here is from genome assembly GCF_000442705.2 of Elaeis guineensis. Lineage (NCBI taxonomy): Eukaryota > Viridiplantae > Streptophyta > Magnoliopsida > Arecales > Arecaceae > Elaeis > Elaeis guineensis. The sequence continues at coordinate 76,392,791 of NC_026004.2, read as the reverse complement.
CCATGGCCGTTTGCACAATGGGGGATGGATATCCTTGGACCTTTTCCCATGACGTATGGGCAGCGAAAGTTCCTCCTGGTGGCCATTGACTACTTCACCAAGTGAGTCAAAGCCAAACCTTTGGCGAAAATCATAGAAGCTAAAATGCAGGACTTTATCTGGAAGTCAATCATTTGTAGGTTCGGCTTACCCAGAACTCTCATTACTGATAATGGGCTACAATTTGCTGGAGCAAGGTTTGCTGAATTTTGTGAGGACTTAAACATCTCTCATAACTTCATGTCAATAGCCCATTCGCAGGCAAACGATGAAGCCGAGGTGACCAACAGGACTCTGTTGCAAGGAATCAAGACGAGACTTGAAAAAGCAAAGGAAACTTAGGTAGATGAGCTTTATCATGTATTATGGGCATACTGAACTACCCAAAGACTGCCCACGGGGGAGACCCCCTTTGCCTTAGCCTTCGGAACAAAAGCCGTTATCCCGATTGAACTCAAGCTTCTGTCGGCACGAGTCATGACATTCGACGAGCAGCACAATTTACAGGATCTCAAGGCCAACCTCGACTTGTTGGAAGAAAAATGGAAGACTACTTAAGTTCGGATGGCAACCTACAAGCAGAAAGCAGCCCGCTACTATAACTCCTGAGTCAAGAGCAAAGCCTTCAGAGTGGAGGACTTAGTACTTCAGCGAGCCGCTATTTCATAATCTCAGAATCAAGAAAAACTTGCCCCAAACTGGGAAGGCCCGTATAAAGTCAGGGAGGTAGTCCGGCCTGAAACATACTATCTAAAGGAGCTCGGAGGAGCGGACCTTCCACGACCATGGAATTCAAAAAATTTACGAATGTATTACCGGTAACTTTGCCTTAAATAAAAGTTTCATATTCGCATATCTTTTCTTTTGGCATGAGCTTATAACGACAGGGAGTAGCTCCTTCAGATAATCGAAACTAAGCATGTCAGGAACAAGAGGAGAACCTCATCCCGACACAAACGAAGGCCCGATTATTAAGAGACCGGATGGGGGGAGAGGCTTTCGTAACAGCCCTTATGCGCCCCCACAGCCATGTTAGAAATAGGAGGAGAACCTCATCCTAACATGAGCAAAGTCGAAGACCTGGTTATTAAGAGACTGGATGGGGGAGGGGTCCTCGCAATGGCCCTTATGCACCCCCACAGCCATGTTAGGAACAGGAGGAGAACCTCATCCTAACACGAGCAAAGTCGAAGACCCGATTATTAAGAGATCGGATGGAGGGAGAGGTCCTCGCAATGATCCTTATGCGCCCCCACAGCCATGTTAGGAATAGAAGGAGAACCTCATCCTAACATGAGCAAAGTCGAAGATCCGATTATTAAGAGACTAGATGGAGGGAGAGGCCCTCGCAATGGCCCTTATGCGCCCCCACAGTCATGTTAGGAACAGGAGGAGAACCTCATCCTAACATGAGCAAAGTCGAAGACCCGATTATTAAGAGACCGGATGGGGGGAGAGGCCCTCGCAACGGCCCTTATACGCCCCCACAGTCATGTTAGGAACAGGAGGAGAACCTCATCCTAACATGAGCAAAGTCGAAGATCCGGTTATTAAGAGACCGGATGGGGGGAGAGGCCCTCGCAACGGTTCTTATGTGCCCCCACAGTCCTATTAGGAATAAGAGAAAAATCTCATCCTAACGTGAGCTAAAATTGACTGTGTCAAGAACAGGAGGAGAACCTCATCCTGACAAAAATGAAGATCTGGTCGTTTAAGATCGGATGAGGAGAAAAGCCTTCTCAATGGCTCTTCTACACCCCTACAACCTCGTTAGGAGTAGAGAAAAAACTCTCGCCCAAACATAAAAAAAAAAGGGAGAGAGAAAAAGGGAAAGCGACAAGCTATGCCAGAGATAAGGGAAAAACGAACTACATCTAAGACACAAGAGACCTCATCTGAGTGAGGAAGAAAACTCTTATCAAAAATCCTCAGTCTCTAAGGGGGAACCCAACACTAGCAGAAAAAAATAGACTTCCTCAAAGTAACGAGAAGTTCGGGCCCCAAGCTCGAACATCGGGAGAAAGCATCAAATTCGAATGGCCTCGAAAAGACCTTTGGTCATGAACAAAAATGGCAAATCAATGCGGCGATGACCAAGAATTTTCAAACAACGTCGACATCGAATAAGACAAAAGATAAGAGAAGCTCGGTAAACGACAATTCAGAGCAAGAACAGACAAGGTTAGCTGAATTTTCAAATTAAGAGGGGCAACTTCGGCTGTGAAAATTTTTCTATACTTCCTTCATTCGAAACCCGAACTCGAAAGTAGGGGACTAGTGTTGGGTATAAAATAACCCCAGTCAAAGTTCGTAAGAGGCCAACCCTCCCAGGACTCTTCCGATTTCTGACCTTGTGCGGCATCTTTCTGAACTCCCCCGATCGTCTAAGCTTCCACAGTACCATCCGGACTCCTCCAGCAGTCGACCTTCCACAGTGTCCTCCAGATTCCTCTAACGAATGAACTCCTATCATACCCTTCAGATTTCTCCAATAATGAGCTCCTTCAGTCATCTATCAGACTGCTCCAAATACTCTCTGGGCTTCACTATCAGTCGATTTTCTATAGTGATCGACTACTCTCCGAATCTCTTCCAGACTTCCTCCTGTCACGATCGACTTTACTCTGAGCTTCTTCCAGACTTCATCAATGTCTAGGCTTCTCCAGTAGCAGGACTTCTACAGTAACCAGACTTCATCCAAGTTTCTATAGTGATCGACCGCCTTTTGAATTTCATCCGAGCTTCTATAGTAAGTGAATTCTATCTAAACTTCTATCACAAGCGGACTTCAGTCGAGCTTCTACAATAAGCGGTCTCCATCCGGGCTTCCACGATAATCGGACTTCAATCGAGCTTCTACAATAAGCGATCTCCATTTGGGCTTCCACGACAATCGATCTCCATCCGAGCTTCTACAGTATGCGGCCTCCTTTCAGACTTTTGCAAGAATCGAACTCCGTCCGAACTTCTACAGTAGATGACTTTCGTCTGCAGCATCAACACCTAAGGCACCCAACAACAGTTAACCCGTCAGCAATCTCAGAAACATCCAAGCTTCTCTTAGATTGCTGAGACAGAGAGCTATTCCGCTCCACCAGACATCCCAATCGAGCTTCAACCATCCGGCCCGAACTCTCCAGCAAGTCGTGACAACGGACACCACTCCACTCTCTGTAACAAACTTCACATGGCCCCACCACTCTCCGGCAAGTTGCGATAACGGACACCACTCCACTCTCTGTAACAAACTCTACGTGGCCCCACCACTCTCCAGCAAGTCATGACAACGGACACCACTACTCTCCGTAACAAACTCTACGTGGCCCCGAACGGCCCACCACCAGGCAGTTACGGACGTCGCTGTCAATCGGTTATGCTCTCCCATTTATAAAAGAGACCCCCCAGATACGTTCTCCTCTAAGCTCTAAGCATTATCTCTAAACTCTGCAAAAATTTCATTCGAGTGCTCCATTTCTGTTGAAGCAGAGTACTGACTTGAACATCGGAGGATTTTGCCGGAGCACCCCCAACTCTGGTTTAGACTTTTCTTGCAGGTCCCGATGGTGACCGTGATCCTCTCGACTCCAGCTTCTCCGACATCGACAGAATTCTGCACCAACAATATCTATCTGGTTGATGCGGTACTCTATCGGATCTCCTTAATGGCATCTCTACAGGCTCTGGATTTGATTCTCCAATCAAATCTAATTTTGTATATACTGGTATTTCTACCTCATGAACTTTACTAAGTTCGATTTTAGTGGCATTAGTTCTTTCTCCAAGAAATTTTTTTTCTAAAAAGACTGTCCTGTTGTTTACGAACACCTTTTATTCTTCAGCAAGGTAGAAGTAGTACCTTTTAATTTTCTTAGGATACCATATGAACAAGTATTTATCAGATCTAGGTCTAAGCTTGTCTGTCTTTAAATGCTTTACATAAGCTGAACATCCCTAAACCCTAAGGTGTGAGAGCACTGGCTTATGTCCTAACCATATCTCATATGATGTTTTATTTACAAACTTGCTCGGAACCATATTAAGTATATAGCAGGCAGTTTTAAGAGCATATCTCCAAAAAAAGATTGATAGAGCTGTAAAATTTATCATGGACTGAACCATATCTAACAGTATTCAATTTCTCCTTTCTGACATCCAATTATGTTGTAGTGTTTCAAGAGGGATCCATTGTGAGAGAATCTCATTCACTTCTAAATATGTCAAAAAATCATTAGTGAGGTATTCACCTCCTCAGTCTGATCGAAGAGTTTTAATACTCTTCCCGATCTATTTTTCTACTTCACTATGGAATCGATTGAACATTTCAAATTATTCAGATTTATGCTTCATAAGATAGACATACCCATACCTTGATAGGTCATCAGTAAATGTAATGAAATAATAATATCTTCCTCTGGTGCTTATGTTCATAGATCCACATACATCGCTATGTACTAGGCCTAGAACATTACTGGCTCACTCATCTTTTTTCTTAAAAGGTGACTTGGTCATCTTACCAAGTAGACAGGATTCACAGGTTGGTAATGATTCACAATCATTAATTTCAAGGACACCCTCCTTGATTAACATGTCTATCCTATTCTTGTTCATATAATCTAGTCTACAATGCCAAAGGTAGGAATCATTGACATTATCTATCCTAGGGTATTTGTTCGATGTGTACATTATAGCAACAGACTGTAATAGTAAGTATATATCATGTTTCAATTGTCCTCACATGATTTTAGTATCATTCATAATGATATCATAAAAATTATTCTTTATTAAAAATTTAAAATCAAATTTGGCTAAAAGGCCTATAGAGTTGATATTCATCAGAAAGGAAGGACAATAATGACATTCATCTAACATGACACTACTAGACTCGAAAATAAACTACATAGTTTCTAAAGCTAGAACTTAAATAAGGCTTCTATCTTTAACGTTTAAGGACTGCTCGCCTTCTTTAAATTTTTTACTGACCTGCATTCACTGCAACGAATTACAAATATTAATCAGACTTTCGGTATCCAATATCCAGATAGGGGTATCACATATAAAAAAATTATAAAGAGTTATCATATAAATACCTTGTGAAGCAACTGATTGCTTGTTTCTTTTGTTCTTTGACCTTTTTGGATCAAGAGAAGCAATATATGCAGGATAGTTTCTCTTCCAATGATCCAGCTTCTTGCAGAAGAAGCATTATGTCTGGTTCTTATTGACTTTCAAATTTTGCCCAATTTTAGCTTTGGATCGATGGCACTTTTCTGCACCTTTTTCTTCTTTCCTCTCTTGGAGGAATGACGACCTGTAGATGATCCTGCCATAATATGCTGTGGCTCCTTCTGGAGCTAATGGTCCTTCTCAAATGTCTACAGCAACTCTAGTAAATCATGGTAATTCATTGCAGGCTTGGTCATTCGATAATCACTTAAGAAGGATAGGTAGGACTTCGATAGTGAGTTTAGGATAGCATCCTTGCCTAACTGTTCATGTAATGGAAAGTCTAGTTTGTTTAAGCATTCAATATGTTTGATCATGTGTAATACATGATCTATGACTGGCGCTCCCTCTCACATACGGGCATTGAACATGGCATAGAAGGTTTTATGTCACTCAGCATTCTCAGGGGTGTCGAAGGACTCATTCAACAATTGAATCATCTCTTCAAGTTGTGTATCCCGAACTTATAACTAAGTTTGTCATTCATAGCTGTCCTCATAATGCAACGCACTGTAGTGCGATCACTGAGCCACTTCATATAAGCGTCTCTCACAGCATGGGGTGCATTGGCAGTATATTCTTCAGATGTGGGACCATAAGCATGTAAAGGATTCTTTCATGCTTCAGGACGATCTTAAGCTTTCAATATCAGCTATTGAAATTTGATCCAATAAGCTTGTCATTGTTCAACCACGATTGGAGTGATAATGTGCTGGCCATAGCTGAAAAGAAAATCAAGAACTTATAAGTATATGAGTTATTTAAATCTTAAAGATATAGACTTTAGTCTAAATATCCTTTTACTATTTTATATGAATTGGTAGCCTCTACCTTCAATTTGAGAAATTATATTAATCTCTTAGTAGGTATTAGAATCCACACAGACTACATTTGGATCCGAGTATGGCTCGACCAACGGTAATGCATCCATACATAGGTTCTTAATTAATTATTTCAATAAATAATTTTTAGCAATTAGATTTTGCCCTAGACTTCTCTTCAGCAGGTATATGGCATCTCCACTAAAAATCTTAGTTAGGTCCAACCATTAACATGACAACATCAAGTGCATCCAATAAATGAATGCCCAGGTCCGAGTGTGGCTCGACCAATCTGACCATTGATTTGAAAGGCAAAACAAGGTGGTCATATAATGAATGATAATTTCAATACCCAATAGACACCAAATGTGTGGCACCTCAAATGCCTATTTAGAATATTGGATGTATTATCACGCATCTTAATGGGAGGCTATGAATTAGTTATCTCCATAACTGTATTATTTTAAGAACTTAATAATTTAGAAGATTTGATTTAATAATTTAAAAATAAGATCTGTGTCATAAATCCCCTCACTAACTTCACTAAGTCATGAAGAGGACTTCATACAAGCTGGTCTAGAGATATCTAAATCAATCATACTGATTTATCTTAATGACATGGGTCAGCTCAAATCAATCAGTGATCTCATCAAAATATGATCTACCGAATTAGATAGGTAAGTGAGATCGATGAGAGGGTTTGCCTCGACTTGTCTTAGATACTATCAAAATTACCAGATAAACGGACTCCTAATGAAAAACCACCGATCAAATTGCCTTGCAATATTGCCAAACTTATCTTAAACACCAATTGATCAATTAGTTTCAATTCAGTCAACAAAAAGATTCGGGCTAAACCTTTGAGCCACGATCATGGTCCAATTGGTATGGTCAAAAATATGGACTTGATCAAGCTAAAACCATTGAGGTTAATCTAAAAAAATTTTGATTTAATCTAATTTAATATTTGATTAGATATAATCAAATTTTTTAATTGATTCATATTTATTTCTATCTCTAGGTCTAATCTAGTTAGATGACTTGATTCATGCTAACCCATTACCCATCGATTTATGAGGTATCTTAAGATCTTTAATTCTTAAATTTAGATCCTTTTAAAAACTTAATTTCAAATTAAGTGTGTAAAACGTGTATTTCAATTTGTAGAATTATTCTATTAGAATTTCATGTGAAGCATACCATATATTTTAAATCATTAACTAATTTTCAAATACTATGTCTAACAATCAAACATGTATTAATTTCATGAATACATTATATGTATCATAGAAATTCAGATTTCTACATTATATGCAACATACAATTCAGATCATAAAATCTAATTTTCATATCTAAATTTATTTTACTAAAATTATAATTAATCATAAATTATTTTAGATCTAATCTAAATATTCATGATCAAAATAATTTTATTTTTTTTTTTTGCTATTTTTCATTATGAGGCTTGATTACAATGTAACCCCTACACGTCATAAGAGTATCCTATTAAATAGGAAGAGAGGATCTTTAAATCTTACTTTCTCTTATGATCAGATAGCTTAATGATCCTCTCAATTCGAGTACTAGACTACTAAGATCTGAAATCTAATTTCAAAAATTAATTACATTACCATGTAAATTGTCAAATGAACTAGTCATGCACATAAATATGATGATATCATACATGTCACACATCTAATCCTATTAGATCATCGCATCATATACACTATTTTAAATCTAAAATTAAATTTATATAGCATATAAAATAATTAATTTAGATCTAAAATAATAAAAAATCTATTCCAAATGTATGTATGATTACATAAATTAATTTTGATTAGAGATGTGATCAAACATGTATCGATATTACACTGAAATCAGATCTAAAACTTCATCAAACAAATTCAAATCAGAGCCTAATTCAAACTTTAATTTAATAATTAAATTACATCACAAAAAATTTATTGAAATAGATTTAAATCCATACATAATTAGGTATTAAATCAGCATAAAAATCTACACAGAAAATTTTGTTAAAATAGATTTTCAGTAGTCTGAATTTAGGGGTTGATTTTGATTCGATACTTTGATCAAAATTAGATAAAAAATATATAGAAGATATTAGAAGAGATCCAAATTTAATCATGTCAAAAATTTTAGTTCAAAGCTAAATCAAAAAAAATCAAAAAAATTTCAAAATTTAACTATGTGATCATAACATACAAACCTAGCTCTGATACCAATTGAAGAAAAAATTTATCCAATCGCATCAAATGCCAGAAGGAAGAATAGATTAGCAATTAAAATTTTTATAATACTTATGAATTCTCACCTTGATTTACAGTACAAAATAATCAAGGTTGAAGAAGCTCTTCAATCAATATACTTCGTGAGATCCGAATGTGCGGATCCTCTACTTCGCATGCACGCTAAATGCTACAGGAGAGAGAGATGAACTCTTTCTTCAAAGAGAAAGGAGAGGAATACTTGAGATCTGATCTTAAGTCTTTGGAACAGCGCACATGCTACCACAAATGAAGGGAGGATGTCAAGAGGAGAGAGATGCTCAGTGCTAGGTGACGCCCAAGAGAGAGGTGACACCCACACCAAGGGATCTCCACACCAAGCCCAACAATTGATTGATTTCCTCCTCCTCTACACCCCTCTTTACATAAGCAAAAGGTCCTAGATCAAATCAAACTCCTTTGAGTGCTAGGAAAAAGACTCTCTATGTTTGAATCAAATCCAAACTCCCTAAAATACAAGGAATCCTAATGCGAGTAGGAAATGTATCTCCTTTCATTATGGGGTACACCCAAGGGGAGGAGGCTATTTCTAGCCCCTTTCCAACCACCTTAGCCAGCCTATAAGGGGAGAGAATATCTAGAAAAAGTGGCTAAGTATGTCAAATCAGATTTGATTAAGATTTAGATTTGAATCCAATTCGAATCCAATTCAAGCCAATTTTGAAAAGACTGCTGATCCTAATCCAATTATAATTCTTATCTAAGTCTTACTTGATAAATTAACCCAATCAAGTCTTAATAAAATTAAGTTCAATTAAATTAGATCTGATCTAAAGTAATTAGCACTCAATCCATTCTCCCATAATCACTTGAATCATTGATTTGATTTAATTCATCTCTAAAATCATGTGTAGTGCTAATTGAATATAGTTAGTATTTAATTCCATATGATCTATAACTTAATTCTCAATGAATTTAATATACATATTCAATCAAGTCTTATACTTTCAAATTGAACATATAAATATTTAATCAATTCTTTCCTACATTATTTGACTTTTGTGCGTAACTCCATAGGTTCGAACACTAAGCCGGTAGCATAGAAACTCCTTTCTATAATAATCAAAGTGACCATCTTACAATGATATCTGATATTCAGATAGGTTGAATATTTGCAAAGTAATATTCAAGAACCGTGACATACGGTTACCGAATAATTCATCTCTTTGACCCTCATGCTTAAGATGACCAAAGATTTAACTGTCAACCCTGAAACAGTCATTTACATCATATTTCAATCTTTCAAATCTATTATATAGATTATCCTAGTCAAGATTTTACTAAATTAAAATACAGTGATACATTAACTCCTATAATTCAGAGAGGTCAATCTCATCTTGATCCACGCACAGACTTCGCAAGTATTTGACTGTACCTAATAGCCTTCCATCACTGTATTAGAAATATAGGTAGTCCGATATCTAAGCACAGTGAGTTGCTTACAAGTCAATATGGTGATCTCAGATCTGAGGGATATTTATGTCCATATGTTTTACGAGTTGCTCTTGACAGCAGAGTACTTAGTAGGTGAGTCACTTGTTCCGTGATGATGTATTCCTATATCTCACCTGTATGTCATACCAGTGTCTCCACACTCTTTGGTTATGAGAACAACCAACCTATATGGCACACAACTACCTACACTCGATAAATATAATCATCTTATTAATGACGTATCATTTGATCATGAACATGTTTAAAAATTATTTAATAAATCCTTTTTTATTGATCATAATATAGTTCTAAGGACTTCATCACAACACAAGAGTTTTAATAATGAAGATGTTCATTTTATGATGAAAAAACTAAAATAATTTTTATTCATTGATCAATAATTTATATATAAAATTTAATTATTTATAATAAATCAATTGGCTTTAAGATATAATTCTCAATAATTATATGTATATAAAAAAAAATTATGTAAGATCTTCCTCGTCATCCTTCTCATTCTTCTCCTACTTCTGTACGTCCTCTCTAATAGCTAATGGATGAAAGCTAGATATCCTAGTATCTTGTAATGAAAAAAAATAAAATATTATTAATAATTTTTTACACAAAAATATATATATCGATATGAAGGTGTATATTTTGATATACTATTATGATTCTCGAACAGATTGTTCTTACATATTTTATTCGATGATACAGAGCTATAAATATTCCTGACTAATCGATTAGATGATTAGATTAAATTTTTACCTCCTAAATTTCTTTTTCAAACTCAAGCCTAAACATATGAAGCTTCTAAATATAAATATTTAAAATAAGTAAAGAAAATTATTAATAGACCTACCAGCTCTGAGAGTCGGGCGTTGCTCTGTGTGACTGTCGGATCACTGGTGACCCTATGTCATCCAAATCTGAGGGCAACGAGACATTATAAAGGATGTTATATTAGATAATAAAGGATAAAATAATATAAAAAAGAATATCTAAAGTATCAGAGTTTACTGTGTTGAAGACCAACAATTGCAATGATCTATCCCCATCACGATGAAATTTTTGAAGATTATCCAGGCCTATCAGCCAAGGTTATAGACTCGTTGCTGTAGACTGAGCCCAACTTACGTCCACATTCAGATTTTGGATCTATCAAAGAAGGTGGTCCAAGTCAACACTCAAATCCACTATTTGGATTTGAAGATTTTGCTAAATTTTTTGTTTAAAAAGATTTTTTTTCTATTTAAAAGATTTTATCATCTTTCTTTTTTTGTTCAAGAAGATTTTATTCTGTCATCTTTCTTTTAGAAAAAGATATTATTATGTCATCTTTCTTTTCTTGCTTGGGAAGATTTGGTCAAAATTTCTTTTTCTGTTTAGGAGGATCTTGTTTAATCATCTTCTTTTTTTTTTAGATAAGTCTTTAAGTTGAGAATATTTTCTTTTTATTCTTAGAGGTGTTGGTCTATAAATAGCCCATAAGGGTTTGGCTATGAAGGAGAATGATTATTGAATAAAATTGGAGTTTTGTTAAAGAGTTGTAGTGAAAGCTTTGTTTCTTTCTCGAGGTGCTATCGATTCTGACGAGGTCCCAAGTTTAGTTCTTCTTTAGATCTGTGTTCTCCTCTATTTTCTATAAGTTGTGATTATCTATTAGTGAGATCTAATCGAGATTCAAAAAAGTTTGGAGATTTTACAAAGTAGAAAGAAGATGAAGGTTGAAGATGTAGATCTTTTTTTCTCTTCTCATTGCACATGCTATCCGAGACATCTGACCAGCCATCCATACCAGCAATCAGGGCCAACTACAACCCAAAGTCAAGTATTAGCTTCTCTTTGCTTCATAAAAAAAAAGGTTATAGTGCTAATTTTTTAGCCCCAGATCTAGATCTACACATATCATCTATTGATAATAAAAGCTGGGATCATAGGATAGTTTGATTTCTATTTTCTTTCCTCAAAAACTTTATCATATTACTTCTTTCATAAAAAATCAAAAATTAATTCAATCCTTTTCCTTCCTGCATGATTCTTGATTGCGATTGTTGATTATAAATTAACTACGTGGACATCTACAAGCTTAGCTAGGAGATCGTTGTGGACAGACTGTGAATTGATCTAAATTAATCATAATAGTGTAACTGCGTGCTTGTTGGATATTAGATGGTATAATTTTTTATCTAATTTAATCTCTTTACTTTATTATTTTCTTTAACTAAATGTTCTTCTTTTATTAAAATTAATTTTTTAAAAAAAAGCTCATTTAATCTTATTTTGCAATCAATTTTGTATGCCATATCTAAGGGATAGCCACCAGTAGGATAGGTTTGATATCTTATGTGCTGCATTAATGGATAATATATAGGATTTTGGAACATCCTGCATCAGATTTGGTACTAGAGTAGGAGGCAAAATTGATTTAAGGGCACTTAACCTAATTAAATAAGATAAGGCGGGGATTTGATCATTCTTTTTTAGCCCAAAAACTATCACCCTTCATATTGCATCGATCTAAGTCTTTAATTTAAAATCAATTAGATGTTAGTCCTAAAAAATTCAAGCACAATAGGACAAAAAATCGAAAGGATGGATCGGGTTTGACTTTGACTAACCAATTGGTGTCTAGAAAAGTGATTTAGGGACTCAGTCCTGAAGAATGATGGTTACTTAATTAGATCCATTGTAAAAGCATAGAGAGCCTTCCACCAATCTTACATTTATCTGGCCAATATGGTCGATTGATTTTAAACTTGAAGTTTCTAAAGGTGATCTTGGAATAGTTAGGAGCTATCTTGGTTGATCCTCTTTTCTCATGTTATTGCATGATCCTTAGGAGGGGTAAAATTTATCATCATGTACCAATGTCTTTTGACTCCATTGCAATGGATCAGATTTTACAATAATTGGCTGCTTTGAACACTAAATTAGACAACATAGGAAATTGTGTGACCACCCTTGAAACTAATCAGACCATGGATGACACTGTGAATGCAAATGCTACTCCCATTAGAACAGCTTTCAGAGCCATAGGCGATAGAAACCAGCCTAACCCTTTTAGGTTCAACTTCTAACCAGATGATGATATTACCAAGAAAGTTAAAATTGAGGCCCCAACCTTTGATGGTAGATTTAACCTTAAGACTTACACTAATTGGCTAACTAATATGGATCAATTTTTTGATTAGTACAATATGTCCAATGACCATCATGTCCGTTTCACCAAAATGAAACTCGTAGGAGCGGCCAAACAATACTGGATAAGTGTTGAGCTAGGTCTAGACCAGCACCGATCGCATTGTGGGATGAGATGAAGGCTAAATTGAGTGAAAAATATTTACCCTCAACCCATAGACAACTTCAAATAAAATAGATGTTGTCATTACGTCAGGGTTCGATGATCATAGCTGATTATATGTAAAAGTTCGATAAGATTTCTATTAGGTGTAATGTCCAAGAAGAAGAGGAGGACCTTAGCCTGATTTAGGAGAGGATTACGTGAGGAAATCTTGAAAGAGATCACACCCCATCGAGTCACCACTGTTGAGGATGCATTCCAACTCACACTCGAGTATGAGTGTTGCCTCAAACCTCCTACCAGGCACTTTGGTTACCAAGCTAGGGAGTCGAGTACTAGAAAGTGGATTGATAGGAGCCAAGACACTACTAAGCCCATCATGCCCTCCCATCAACCTAACCGAGATCCTAATAGAAAATCTTTAGTGGAGGGAACCAAGCTAGATCTTTCTCGAGTGAAGTGTATTTTAACTGTGAGAGGATGGGTCATTACTCAAGTAAGTGTCCTCAAAAGTGTAACTTGATGATGAAAAATGATGACAATGACTTCGAGGAAGTAGTGCATGAGATTGAAGAGTTTTCTAGTGATGAGGATGAGCGCACATATGTACATGATATTGAAGAGTTTCCTAGTGATGAGGATGAGCACACATATGTAGATGATACCGATGACACTATTCCTTTGCAAGTCATCCATTGTGTCCTTACCACCAAGAAGGTTGAAGATGGTGATGTACTGCTATCTTCCACACTTATACTAAGTGCAGGGATAAGGTGTGCAAGGTTGTCATTGATGGTGGTAGTAGCATGAATGTGGTTGCCAAAACGGCCCTCGATCAGATGAAGCTAACCCCAGAACCACATCCGAGTCCCTTTAGAGTTGCTTGGATGGATAAGACTACAATACCTGTCACTGAGTAATGTTTGGTCCCACTCAACTTTGCCACCTATAGGGATCAAGTGTCATGTGATGTCCTCCCAATAGATGTTGGACATATTTTTTTAGGATGACCGTGGTTGTACGACCATGATGTTATACATTATGGCCGTCCAAACACATACATCTTCACCCATGATAAGAAAAGGATTGTGTTGAGACCCCATAAAACTAAGCCAATTTGATATCCATCTAGCCAACCTAATGCACCTAAGCAACCAACTATGTCTAAGGAGAACACATTGAGCATCACTTAGGTAGAGCCGACCAAATCGCTTCACTTTCTGAATCAAAAGCAATTCTGTCGAGAAGCCAGTTCTAGAGTTATCTACGCTCTAGTTGTCCGAGAGATGGAGAAGCCCTCCCTTAACACTAAGCTGACCTTGAACCTTCAAAACCTATTGTCTGACTATTCTAATTTGACCCCAGACAAGTTATTCAATGAACTTCCACCCATGAGAGATATTCAACATGCAATAGATTTTGTACCTGGATCCTCATTGCCAAACTTGCCATACTATAGGATGAACCCAAGGAGCATGGTGAGTTGAAATGTTAGGTAGATGACTTGATTAGAAAAGGTTTCATTCAGGCGAGTATGAGTTCTTGTGCAGTCCCAGCACTTTTTACTCCTAAGAAGGATGGAACTTGACGAATGTGTATCGATAGTCGAGCTATCAATAAGATCGCTATTAAGTATAGATTTTCAATCCCTCGATTGGATGACATGTTTGATATGATGGCTGGATCGATGATTTTACAAAAATTGACCTTAGAAGTGGATATCACCAAATAAGGATTAGGCCAAGAGATGAATGAAAAATTGCCTTTAAGACCAAAAAAATGCTCCAAGTACATTCATGCATATCATGAATCAAATACTTCAACCTTTCATAGGAAAGTTCCTCGTGGTCTATTTCGACGATATTCTGATTTATAATAAAATCAAGGACAAACACCTAAGTCATCTTAGGTAGGTCTTAGATACTCTTAAGAGAAAAACTTTACATTAATACCAAAAAGCGTGCCTTCATGCAACCTAAAGTGTTTTCTTAGACTTCGTGGTATTTGTGGATGGAGTATCGATCGATCCTGATGAGGTCAAAGCAATCCAAAAGTGGCCCCAACCCCAGAACATTCATGAAGTTAGAAGTTTCCACGGGTTAGTGTCTTTTTATCAGAGATTCATTAGAGGTTTTAGTATAATTATGGCTTCGATTACGAACTGTATGAAAAATGGAGAATTCAAATGGACTAAGGGTGTAGATAAAACATTTAATGAAATTAAGGAGCGTATGTTTAGTCTACCTATTTTGAGGTTGCCTAATTTTGAGAAGATCTTTGAGGTTTCTTGTGACGCATCTGGAGTAGGAATAGGTGGAGTCTTAAGTCAAGAAGGTCATCCGATCACTTATTTTAGTGAAAAGCTAAATGAGGCAAAGATGAAGTACTCCATGTATGATAAGGAATTATACACAGTTGTACAAGCCCTATGATATTGGCGACATTATTTGTTACCTAAGGAGTTTGTTTTACTTTCGGACCATCAAGCCCTTAGTTATCTTAAATCGCAAAAGAAATTGAATTCATGACATGCCAAGTGGGTTGCGTTTCTTGAGGAATACACTTATGTTCTTAAACATCTTGCTGGAGTCGAAAATAGAGCTACTGATGCCCTTAGTCATATTGTTATGACTATGCATGTTGTGGGAGCACAAGTTATAGGGTCTGATCGAGTCAAAGATGATTATTCAACAAGTCCAGATTTTGGTGAGACTCACAAGAACCTTCTAGATGGACAGCATAATAACCCTGATTTTGTTATTCATGAGGGATATTTATTTAAAGGTAGATGCTTGTGCATTCTCCAAGGCTCATCAAGAGAGTTTGTGATTTGGGAGTTGCATTCTGGAGGATTAGCAGGACATTTTGGCAGGGATGAGACTATTCTTTTAGTAGAAGATCGTTTCTTTTGGCTGAGTCTTAAGCAGGATGTTGCACGTATTGTTGCCTAATGTGGTAGATGTCAAACTGCTAAAGGCAAATGAAAGAATGCAGGTTTATATACACCTTTGTTCATACCTCATGCCCTATGGCTAGATTTGAGCATTGATTTTGTTTTAGGACTTTCTAAGACTATTCGAGGTCATGATTCGATTCTAGTGGGAGTCGATAGGTTTTCTAAGATAGCACACTTTATACCATGTAGAAAGACTTCTGATGCCACTCACATAGAAAAGCTTTTTGTTGACTAGGTCATAAAATTGCATGGATTATCAAAGACTATTGTGAGTGATAGAGATGTGCGATTTGTGAGTTACTTTTGAAAAATAATGTGAAAACTAATGAATACAAAATTATAATTTTTTTCACCATATCACCCACAAATAGATGGCCAAATCGAGGTTGTCAATCGAAGCCTAGGTGACTTATTCTAGTTGATGATCATATTAGAAATTGGGATAGTATTTTGTCTATGGCCGAATTTGCTTGCAACAATTCAGTTAATCACACCATAGAGATGAGTCCATTTGAGATTGTCACTGGTTACAACCCTAGGACACCCATTGACCTAATTTCTTTATCGATAGACTATAGATCAAGCCAACATGCCGAAGCATTTGTTCAGCATATAAAAGACTTGCATGATAAGATAAGATGAGCAATTATTTTAAAAACTGAGGTTTATACAAACAAAGCAAATGAACATTGACATAAAGAAAATTTTAAAGAAGGAGATATGGTTATGGTAAGGGTTCAACCAGAACGATTTCGCATAGGTACTGCAAAAAAGCTATATATGAGAAATTTAGGTCCATTCAAGATCTTGAAGACTAAATCCAAATGCTTATGTCTTGGATTTGCCCACTGATGTTGGTTTTAGCTCAACGGTCAATGTTGAGCATCTTAGCTACTATCATAAATCTCTTTCCATCAACAGCCCCATTTCTATAAGTATACCTCTACCACCACTTCCACTTCCACCTATACCTAATATTTCGAGAAAGAAAGAAGAAATTGAATAGGTTCTCGATGATTGAGTTGTTATCACATAATCAGTTGATTCACATAGCTTTTCGATGAAGTGGGCATTCCGGCCTAATGAAGAAGTGACATAGATATCCAAGCATGAGCTAAGAAAAATTATCTTAGATCTCTATGAGGATTACATCAGCCATAATCCGATAGAGTCGAATTTTTTGAAGCTAGAAAGAGATGATGCAAGTTGAGCCTAACTTGCATCCACATCTGAATTTCAGATCTATCAAAGAAGATGGCATAAGTCAACACCCGAATCCACTATCTGGATTTGAAGCTTTTGCTGAATTTTCTATTTTGGAAGATTTGTTTTCATTTTTTTTCTACTTAAAAGATTTTATCATCTTTCTTTTTCTGTTTAGGAAGATTTTATTCTATCATTTTCCTTTTAGAAAAAGATTTTACTCTATCATCTTTCTTTTTTTTCTTGGAAAATTTTGGTCAATTTTTTTTCTATTTAGGAGGATCTTGTTTGATCATCTTCCTTTTTTTTTAGATAAGTCTCTAAGTTGGAAATATTTTTTTTTATTCTTAGAGGTGTTGGTCTATAAATAGCCCACAAATTTTTGGCTATGGAGGAGAATGATTATTGAATAAAATTAGAGTTTTATTAAAGAGTTGTAGTGAAAGCTTTGTTTCTTTCTCGGAGTGCTATCGGTTCTGACGAGGTCCAGAGTTTAGTTCTTCTTTAGATCTATGTTTTCTTCTATGTTTTGTAAGTTGTGATTATCTATTAGTGAGATTTTATTGAGATTCAAGAAAGTTTGGAGATTTCACAAAGAAGAAAGAAGACGGAGGTTGAAGATGAAGAACTTTTTTTCCTTTCTCCTTATGCATGCTATCCAAAACATCCGACTAGCCATCCATACCAGCAATCTGGGCCAACTTTAGCCCAAAGTCAAGTATTAGCTTCTCTTTGCTTCACAAAAAAAAAAAAGATTATGGTGCTAATTTTTCTATCTAGATCTAGATCTACATGTATCATCTATTGGTAATAAAAGTTGGGTTAATAGGATAGTTTGATTTCTATTTTCTTTCCTTAAAAAATTTATCATATTACTTCTTTCAAAAAAATTAGAAATTAATTCAATCCTTTCCCTTCCTACATGATACTTGATTGCGATTGTTGAGTAGAAATTGACTACGTTGATATCTACAAACTTAGCTAGGAGATCGTTATGGATAGATTATGAATTGATGTGAGTTAATCATACGTAAAAGCATAACTGCGTGCTTGTTGAACATCATATAGTATAATTTTTTATCTAATTTAATCTTTTTACTTTATTAGTTTCTTTAGCTGAATGTTCTTCCATTATTAAAATTAATTTTAAAAGAAAAAAGCTCATTTAATCTTATTTTGCAATCAATTTTCTATGCCACATCTTAGAGATAACAACCAGTAGGATAGGTTTGACATCTTATATGATGATTGATGTATAACATATAGGATTTTGGACCATCCTGCATCACTTGTTGAATACATCAGTGCAGCATGCGTGGGGCCCAGAATATCTAATTCTGGCACCGTCGGACTAGAGCCGATCCTACGGTGGCCCAACTTCGAACCCCTACTGTCATTCTTCTCATCCTCCTCTTGCTCCTATACGTCCTCTCTAGTAGCTGGTGGATGACAGCTGGATGTTCCAGTATCCTATAATAAAAAAAATAAATATTATTAATAAATTTTGATATAAAAGTATATATAACGATACGAAGATATATATTTCGATATACTCTAATTCTAAAATAGATTATTTTTATTGTTTCATTCAATGATACAGAGCTATAGATACTTCCAGCCCATCGATTGGATGGTTACATTAAATTTTTACCCCCAAGATCTCCTTCCCAGACTCAAGCCTAATATGTGAAGCTTCTAAATATAAACAATTAAAACAGGTAAAAAAAATTATTAATAGATTTACCTACTCTGAGAGTTGGATGCTGCTCCATGTGACTGTGGGGTCATTGGTGACGCCATATCATCCTAACCTGAGAGTATCAAGATATCATAAAGAATGTTAGATGATTCAAAAGATTAAAAAAAAAAAAAAATCAGATGATTCAAGAGAAACGGGTAAACTCACTAGTACTAAAGAAATTCTAGTGGGCAAAGCAGCTTGGTATGGCAACAAAGAATTTTCCTTCAAGGTCTAGAAGATAGCATTAGAGAGTTTTCTAGACCTATCAAATTTCACCATAAACTTTCAAGGTATCAAATTGGCCTCTTTGAGTCCAGCCCAAAAACTTGGTATGGCAACAAAGAATTTTCCTTCAAGGTCTAGAAGATAGCATTAGAGAGTTTTCTAGACCTATCAAATTTCACCATAAACTTTCAAGGTATCAAATTGGCCTCTTTGAGTCCAGCCCAAAAAGATTTTTTGGGCTTCAAATCGAGCCTAGGGCCTAGAATTTAATTATCGAGCTGCTCCGACTGCTGTCGGAGTAGATGAGCGGATCAGAACTGATCCGACGATGGCCCGACCTCAAACCCTTGCCATTGAAGGCAGTAGGGCTACTCTCGCTGGAGAGCTTTCCAAAGTGGTTTCATCTCTCGAGAATAATATTAATTTAAATAATATTATTAATTTTAATAATATTATTAATAATATGATTTAAATTAATAATATTATTAATTTAAATATTATTAATATTTAAATTAATAATATTTAAATTTAAATAATATTAATTTAAAATAATCAAATAAATTTAATTTCAAATATTTAAAATTTAGAAAGATAGGACAAGATATGGCAATGGTGATGGCTCCATCACTGTTACCATTGCTAATACTCATAGTGCAATAGTGGTGCGGGTCTAACAGTGAGGGTCCGACGGTGCGGTGCTCCGGTGGCTAGGGCTCTGAAGGAGGGAGATGGGGCTGCGGATCAGACAAATAGGTGGAATCTATATCTTGTTGAATAGAAAAGCTTTTGACCAAATGATAAATTAGCTTTTATGAATTAGATAAATAGGTGGAATCTAATGTAACAATCCGCACCAGCAAAGTGGTAATCTAAGAGGTTTGCATTTGCATTTAGTATTCATGTATGTATGGTATAGCATTTTGCCTATGGTATATCTGAACATTTGGATATTAAGTGATTAGTGTTAATGAAGCATAAATCTAGTTGTTAATTAAGAAGGAAAATAATCAGAGAATTGGATCGATAATAGGATGTGAAAGCTGAATTTTGATGATTTTTTATTCTAAAATGAGTTGATATTTTAAAGAATAACTTAAATATTAGATATGTGGCAATTATGTGGATTAATTTGATGATTTGTAGTGATTTTTGCCACTTAGCCAACTCAGATAGGGGTTAAGTCGACTAAGTCTCAAGGGACGTACCAGACAGAAAGCTAAAGTTTTAGAAAATTATGGTGGCACGTAGGTTAGTTAACTAAGTTTTAGATGAGCCGACTAAGTCTAAGTCAACTCAATCTCAGATTTGTTGATTAAGCTGTGGGAAAGCTTGAGCGATAGGATTTTTACAGAGTTGCTGAAACTTGAGGATTTAAAAATATTTTTATGAGGATTACTCAGCAGTTATTTTTACATAAATAGAAAGTTGGAAAATCAAATTATTTGCTGGCTTTTCATGGGTTAGACACCTAGCAAGGTAATTCTTTAAATATTTCTCTTCCAAAGGGGTTATCCATCGATTTTTCTTCTTGTTAGCTATTTCGAGTCTTTAGTGAAAATAGGAGCAACAGAAAGAATAAAGGAGAGTGAGGGCTGGAAAAAGCAGGTGTTTTCAATGAGAAATTGAAAGGGGATTCAGCTAGGAAAGAGAGAATTAATGATAAATTAGTTTGAAGGAAAAGAAGTGTTGTTTGTAGAGTTCCAATTGTTTGAGGTAAGGAATGTAATCTCTAAGTTAGGTTTAAATTGAGTCTTGACTGATTTTTATCAAATTTGACATTTTAGTGGCCTAAATTATGAATTTTGTTTGAAATATTTCAGCAAACAGGCTGAAATTTTATTGACTGAAGTTGGGATAGATCATAGAATGAAACATAGATTGAGTTACCGAAACTTTTAAGTTAGTATTGAGATTTAGCTAGTCCTGACAAGGTAAAAACAAATTGAATTATGAGAAATCTTTGAATTATTTTAAAGGTCCAGCTAGCCCTAAGCAGGGCAAAGCAACCTAGAACAAAAATAAAAGTTAATAAGCATAGAACACAAACATATTTTTTTATATTCATGTATCATGATTAGTGCAATATTAATCAGCATGTATCAACTTTATAGGAAAGAAAAAGAGCTTGAAAAGAGGTGCTTTGGAGGAGTTAAGTACCAAGGTGACCTAGCAGCCATAAGAGGTGAGTGATCTTTCATCTAACTTTGATGTTTTCACTATATTTTTGCTATGAAAAAGGGTTTACTTTGAAAGGTAAGTTAGTTTTCTATTATTCTATAGTTATTGTATATGTATGCAAGCAAGAAAATAGGAAATGCTTTTTATTGATAAGTTGTTCAATAAAACATGTATGTATATGTGTAGCTGGGTTGGACAACATAGCATTTTTGGCTTGAAAATATTTTGAATCAGCTTATTAATGTTTGTGCATTACTTGAGAATATTTTGTAAAGAAGCCACCCATAGGAGTGATCAACCTATGAGGTATGCTAGAGAAATTAGCTGTGAGATAGCTAGTACATCGGGCACTTCCTTAGCGAAACAACATGCCCATGGGGGCTTTCACAAGCACCGCGACTGCCATGATAGTGATGCGTCATGGTGTAGTCGATGGTAGTCAGTTACTTTTGTTTAAAATAATCTTTTATATTATTTATTTTTTTGCTTAGTATATAAATATTTAAAAATATATCAGTATTGTAGAATATCTATTATTATGAGCATTACAGTTATATTTTTTATTTCTCCATTGCTAGATGATTACTCACTCACTGGGACTTAGGTCTTATTATGTGTTTCTTTTCTTTTTCTGAATAGATTTGAAGCATCATAGCTCGGCATAGAGAGCATCTTTATCAGCATTAGTTTTATGGAAGATTGGCTAGAATAGCTAAAGTATCGGTATCTTAAGTTATCTATGCTAGCTTGTAAGAAGGTATTTTGAGATGTATTATACATGTTTGAGCTGTGAAGACTAGTAGATGTTAAATGCATTACATTATGGATATGGAACTATATGTATAGGATATAGTTTGATGAATAAAATCTTAGGTTGATTTTAAAAAATGATGAATAATTTGAAGTACTTGTGTTAGTAGATTAAGAAGTTTATTAAATTAAAGGTGAATAGATTATCAACTCAGCTATAGTTAGTAATTTTCTTTCGCCCTTACTTAAGGATGGGGTGTAGCACGCTCGTTCGATTTTAGGTGTGGGGTGTTACATCTTTGGTATCGAGCAAAGGTTGTAGATTGCATAGGCATAAGCATAGCATAATCAATTGCAAATCAAGCCAACATTTATGATCATTTGAGATTAGAGCCCAGAGTTTTGATCAACTGGGATTATGATTTAAGTGATATGAGAATTTGGGTTTATAGTTACTAGAGATTGTGATGTAAGTAATATAGAAAAGCAGTGGTTCCATTATTTTTTTAAATCCTAGAAGATCACATATCTTGAGTTTAAGCTGGATGGTTATCAGAAATTAAGAATTTTATGTGATATTATGAATTGTTAGCAATCTTACATCTTAACTTGTTTGGTGTTTTGGCTAGTAGGTATAAGTTGAACAAGTATATCTACGTTGCTGATAGTTCTTGGCATAAGTGAAATGGATGAATTCTTTTTATATATTCACTGTTTATGTTGAATATTGATTTTCAATTGGTGAGTAATGGATTGTAATTCATAAGTTAAGTAAAAAGTTCTTGTATAAGATGGTATGAGGAGCGATCCTAGAATAGAATAATTAATGGTATGAATATTAAATCAGTGAGTGAATCTTATTTTTGCTAGAAATGATTTTATAGCGATGACTAATTTGAGATATTAATTGTAGACCATAGAAATAATTGATATATCTCCAAAAATTATATTAGTGGAGATCATGAGGAAGTTGGGACTTCCAGACCTAGTATATGGAGCAGAGATAAATAAAGGACAGTATGTTAAATCTTATATAGAAGTAACCATCAATAGAGATGAGCAACCACATGAGACTTTTAGGTCAATGGGTCCTCTAAGTGTAAAGCTATTGAGATCGGAAGAGCAGGCGGTGATTTATGCTCGTAATAATTTAAAGCATCATTTTCAGTTGGAAGTATAGGATGTTAACTTTGAGGACATGGAGGAATATAAAAATTTCTTTCGAAGAGTAAAAGCAAAATATAATACTACAAATGTGAAACTTCAACAGCTGAGATGGGAATATCAAAGATTGAGTGACTTAAATAGAAGACATATTGATGGATGTTCTGCTTTGGGATGGCAGGTGAGAAGATTAAGAGAGGGACTTCCTCCCAATACTGAATCATCCTCCGGAGAAAATTGAGGTTTGGGGAGGAAAGGAAGAGATAAGAAAGGTATGATTTATTATTGTTCAGAATAAGTTTATATATACTTGATGATTGAAAATATTTTAATTTGGATTTATTTGAGTGTTAACCTAAATTGGTATTGATGCAATTATGAAATTTGACATAGTATAATTGTGTTTGTTGTTATAAAAGGTTGGCATGTCCGTTGAATAATAAGTTATACTTTGATTGATTATCATAGATACAAGTAATAAAATGAAGGATCTTTTGAGTATTAGTATACTTTGGGGCAAATCTTAAAAGCTAAATAGATCATGATGTTATGAATTTTTAATGCTTTAGAAATTGAAAGCCATAAATTATTAGATTATGAAGGTAGTATGTGGAGAATAAGAATTTAGCCATCATTCTTTGAAGAAACTTGGTGCATTTTGTTCCTGATAATATTGTGGAAAGAAAAGTAAGGATTCAAATAAATGTTGTTATGCTAAGTAGAGGGATGTTCTAGAATTTAGAAGAAAAAGGGTTGATGTAGCTTGTTAAATAAAAAAAAAAGAAAGAGAGAAAGGGAAGAGTCAGCAGGTATTAGAAAATTTGATATCAAAGGAAAAATTTTCAATTGGAATTTATGATAGTTAAGAGTGGAATGCTATCATGGGATAAAAATTAAAATAATCAAGATGATTTGGAAGAATATCCAAGATTAAGTAAATGCGGGATTTCTATGATACAGTAAGAGATCTTAATTGTTGATGACTTTTGCTCCTTATGGATAGCTGTGAAATTTAGTAGATCTAATTATATCTAAGTGTATTTAAGCACTTATAAGGAGTGCACTAAGACTAAAGCTGAGAGATCTTGAGAATATCTTTGTCAGTAATGATAGGAGAAAATGTCAATAGATCTTGTGAATTGGTAACACGGATTTAGTAATGTCAAATTTGGGATTTGAAGTGAATTCAAAGTGAAGGTGCAAATTTTGAGAATGAAATTTATTTAAGGAGGGAGGAAATATAATACCCCGAAGTAACAAAGTGATAATCTAAGAGGTTTGCATTTGCATTTAGTATTCATGTAAGTGTGGTATAGCATTTTGTATATGGTATATTTGAACATTTAGATATTAAGTGATTAGCATTAATGAAGCATAAATCTAGTTGTTAATTAAGAAAAAAATGATTGAAGAATTGGATAGATAATAGGATATGAAAGCTGAATTTTGGTGATTTTTGATTCTAAAATGAGTTGATATTTTGAAGAATATCTTAAAAATTAGATGTATGGCAATTATGTGGTTTAAATTCATAATTTGTAGTAATTTCTGCCACTTAGCTGACTCAGACAGGGGTTGAATCAACTAAATCTCAAGGGACATACCAGAGGACGTACCAGACAGAAAGCTGAAGTTTCAAAAAATTATAGTGGCATGTAGATTAGTCGACTAAATTTCAGGTAAGTCAACTAAGTCTGAGTCGACTCAGTCTCAAGTTAGTCGACTAAGTTGCGAAAAAGCTTAAGTGGCGGGATTTTTGTAGAGTTGCTGAAACTTGGAGATTTAAAAATATTTTCATAAAAATTCCTCAATAGTTATTTTTATATAAATAAAAGGTTGGAAAACCAAGTTATTTGATTGCTTTTCATGAGTTAGACACCTAGCAAGGTAATTCTTTAAATATTTTTTTTCAAAGGGGTTATCCATTGATTTTTTTTCTTGTTAGCTGTTCTGAATCTTCAGTGAAAACAAGAGCAACAAAAAGGATAGAGGAGAGTAAGAGCTGGAAAAAGGAGGTATTTTCAATGAAAAATTGAAAGGGGATTCAGTTGGGAAAGAGAGAATTAATGATAAATTCTTTTGAAGGAAAAGAAGTGCTGTTTGCGGGAAAGGAAGAAGTTTATGCGGATAGTAGTCGGGTTTCATTACTTAAGATAAAAATTTTATTCTCTACACTAGACTAAAATTGAACCTTGAATAATAGCTACTAGATTTGATGTTTAGTGGATTAAATCATGGGTTTAAACCTAAATTGAAGGATTAAGTTATTGTTTTAAGGAAAAAGAAGGAAGTTGTTTTGTTAGCAACAGAGTTCCAATTGTTTGAGGTTAGGAATTTAATCTCTAAGTTTGGTTTAAATTAAGTCTTGATTGGTGTTTATCAAATTTGACATTTTAGTGGCTTGAATTATGAATTCTGTTTGACATATTTCAGCAAAAAGGCTGAAATTATGTTGACTGAAGTTGGGATAGATCATGGAATGAAATATAGATTGAGTTACTAAAACTCTTGAGTTAGTATTGAGATTTAGCTAACCCTAACAAGATAAAAATAGATTGAATTATGAGAAACCCCTGAATTATGTTAAAGGTCTAGATAATCCTAAGCAAGGCAAAGCAACCTAGAACAAAAATAAAAGTTAGTAAGCATAGAACACAAGCATATATTTTCAAATTCATGTATCATGATTAGTGGAGTATTAATCCGCATGTATCAACCTTATAGGAAAGAAAAAGAGCTTGAAAAGAGGTGCTTTGGAGGAGTTAAGTATCAAGGTGACCTAGCAGCCATAAGAGATGAGTAATTTTTTATCTAACTTTGGTGTTTTCACTGTATTTTTGCTATGAAAAAGAGTTTACTTTGAAAGATAAGTTAGTTTCTTATTATTCTATAGTTATTGTATATGTATGCAAGCAAGAAAATAGGAAATGCTTTTTATTGATAAGTTGTTCAATAAAATATTGATGTATATGTGTAGCTGGGTTGGACAGCATAGTATTTTTGGATTAAAAATATTTTAAATCAGCTTATTAATATTTGTGCATTACTTGAAAATATTTTCAAAAGAAGCCATCCATAGGAGTGATCAACTTATAAGATGTGCAAGAGAAATCAGCTATGAGAAAGTCAGTACAGTCGACACCTCCTTAGCAAGATAACATGCTTGTGGAGGCTTTCACAAGCACCGCGGCTGCCATGGTAGGGGTGCACCATAGTGTAGTTGACGGTAGCCAGTTGCTTTTGTTTAAAATAATCTTTTATATGATTTATTTTTTTGCTTAACATACAAATATTTAAAAACATATCAATATTGTGGAATATCTATTATTATGAGCATTACAGTTATATTTCTTGTTTCTCCATTGCTAGATGATTACTCAGTCACAGGAACTTAGGTCGCATTATGTGTTTTCTTTTCTTTTTCTTAACAGATTTGAAGTATCATAGCTCAGCATAGAGAGCATCTTTATCAGCATTAGTTTTATGGAAGATTGGCTAAAATACCTAAAGTATTGACATCTTGAGTTGTCTATACTAGCTTGTGAGAGGATATTTTGAGATGTATTATATATGTTTGAGCTGTGAAAACTAGTAGATGTTAAATGTATTACATTATGGATATGGAACTATATGTACAGAATATAGTTTGATGAATAAAATCTTGGGTTGATTTTGAAAAATGATGAATAATTTGAAGTACTTATATTAGTAGATTGAAGTTTATTAAATTAAAGGTGAACTGATTATCAGCTCAGCTATAGTTAGTAATTTCCTTCACTTTTACTTAAGGGTGGGGTGTAGCATGCTCGTCCAATTTTAGGGGTGGGATGTTACATCTAAGGTGCCTGATAAATTGCATAAAAGTATAAAAGCAAACAAGTAAATAAGCAGACCAAACCAAACAAAGCAATCACATTGCTCAGAGACTACTAATGAAGCCAAAATCATTCGCACATAAAGCAAAATTCAAATATCTGTATAAGGGATTCCATGGTTTGCTGAGCAGCATCAATGAAAATTTGACCTTGCACTCACTGAAGTGACCTTAAATGCCGATAGCTGTTGTTCAGCAATGTAGTTTAGAAATATGGAAAGAAGAAATTAGAAAAGAAAAATCATACAAACTACTAGATACTATAATAGAATGGCAAAAAAAGGGAAGCAAAAGCATAAAGCAGTACTTGTGAAGAAATTTGAAGCATCCTGTGGTCCCAACTTGCAAACCAAGAACATCAATTGAACCCTCCCGTTGCTGTTAGGAGTGGAAAATATAAGTCAAAGCAGACAACAGCTGCTCTTTATATGAGCAATTATCATACATTATTTAAAGTATCTTCTACAGAATTCCTTATGTTAATTGGCATGAAAAATTGCAAAAGAGAAAAATAAACCTTGAAATTATCATCAGAGATTAAATTTCTAATACATTCAAAGAGCTGTTGAGCAATTCTGTTGAGCTGAACTTCATCACGAGCTTGTTGACACTGGCAAACCCTTAAGATCATAATTTTCTAAATATTCTGGGCATATAAAATAAAGTCTTTTGCCACTAATAATGCATTTGAGGCAATATATAACCAATTTTGGAAATTTAACTTAACTACTACATGACAGATGTTTGGAGTGCTAGGACAACCTTCATAACACTTAAATCAATATTTTTTTTAGTTAATAAAAATGACAAATCTCAAGATTCTGGTCAGAACATAAAAAAAATATTCATGTACTAAATAGCATATCCAACACAAATCAACTAATAATAACCATCAAATATTGATGGGCCAACACATAAACTTCATAATTAATAAAGTTGAGAGGAGTCAACCTGGTTCCTTCTCTCAGTTTAACCAACTCTAAAAAATAAAGATAATTCAAAAAATACAAATATGAATTAATATAAATAGGTATAGATAATTCTAGAATACATATTTAAAACCATGGATATACACAAGTGCAAGCACATTCGTTTATTAGATAGGCATGTTGCCCAGCTATGCAACCCAAGAGGGGGGGTGAATTGGGTTTTAAAAAATTTAGGCTTAACTAATTACTTGTAAAAAATTATATATCAAAAGCTTGATGAATGAAGAGAGATACTTTGGTTTGAGATTAATTACTTAAAACAAGAATGCAAGGATATAATGGAGAATTAGAGAGAAACAATAAAGCATGCCACAAACACAATGATTTATAGTGGTTCGGTGCCAACCTTGCACCTACGTCCACTCCCCAAGCTCCTACTTGGGAATTCCAATCCACTAAACTTTGTATTCAACCCGAATACAACCGTCGGAAACTCCGACACTAGCTATCCCAAGCTAGTCCACTTGTTTCCCGGGTACAAGCCGACCCACACACTCCGATTTCAGGTTCGGATCAACCTTTCCTTGTTTTGGAAACCCTCCAAAACAAAAACAATTGCTCACAAGATAAACTCAGTTTAGAGCACAAATTAAGTACAAGAATAGCTCCTTAAGTGAGCGAATATAACAATAAATACGCTTTACTCAAATGAAGAAGCCCTTCTTGGATTTCCTCAAAGTGGATGAGAGATGAAGTAAATGCTTGAGGAGTTGGTGAGCTTGATTGAAGGCTTCTTGAAGGCTGTAAATGAGCTCTTGAATGAGGTTGAGAAGTTGGCTTGAGAAACTCTCTCTTGAATGCACTTGAATGCCCTCTTGAATGCTCTTGATTTTCTCTTTTCAAATCACTTGAATGCCTCTTGGATATTTGGATCTCCCCTCTTTTTGTTTTTCACCTTTTGAAACCTTTATAGCCTTAAGAGACAAGGGAAAACAAACTAGGCAGAAAAAGAGCCGTTAGAGCACAAAAAGTGAGCATTAAAAGCAACCAAATCTGGCCAAAAACTAGCCGTTACAGGCAAATCCCGTCATATGAGTCGACTCATGAGTCGACTCATGCCTCAGGGGTCGACTCATGAGTCGACCTCTGTTGCAAAGTCCAGAGATTGGGTTTCTGGATTTTTTTGGCCCAAAACAGCAGAGGTCGACTCATGAGTCGACTCATGCCTTGTGGGTCGACTCATGAGTCGACTCACAGGTCGTGCCAAGCCAGAAAACCAGCGTGCCATGGCTAATCTTTGCGTGCCAATCAGCTCATAGTTTCATGAGTTGACTCATGAGTCGACTCATGAACTTCAAACCTTCATAACTCCAAAAATATAAGTCCAAAAACTATGAAACTTTCACCAATAGATTACATATCATTTGTTCTACACGATGATGCTATCAAATCAGAGTTTTGATGAAATTATGATTTTGCCCCTGTAGAGCATAAGGTCTTTTTCACATAAAAATTATTTGTATCCCTTCCAACTGTTTTGTAGTCATCAAAATCAATCTAGGAGCAACAATCTCCCCCTTTTTGATGATGACAAAACATTTGAACAAAAGCATTTGTATGAATCATGAATTTCAAAAGATTGCATTTTAGGTGCATATGCTTGAAAAGAGTATGATTCTTTTGGCATGTGAAACAAATGGTTATATGCAAAAGTAGTTTGCCCATTTGCTTAAAGATTGGAAGATATGCTCATTGGATTATTGTTTTGGTGTTAGAGCAGAAAATTTGATTTTATTATCAGAGCAAACTGTATTTTGAAAAATTTTCTCAATTCTCAAAACTAGTCATGTGTGCCAAAGCATATTGAATAGTTGATTTGGAAAGAGTATTAGATCATTTAAGTTTAAGATGTATCAGAGCAAGAGAAATGAAAATCCTGCAATGTATCAGTGTAGGGAAAACAATTTTACAAAGTATCAGAGAAAAATTTTGCAAAGTATCAGAGTAATAAAAACAGTTTTTCAATGTATCAGAGTAAAATTGAGTAATGTATCGGAGTAGTAAAAAAAATGTCAAAGTATTTAATTGTCAATGTATTAATTTCTCATAATTTGTAGTGTTTGCTTTTGATGGATTTCTTGTATTTAATTTCTCCCCCTTTTTGACATCATCAAACAAGGTTAAGTTCTTTTTCTGAAGCATTCTTTAATTTCTCTTCTTGTAGGGTTTGCTCCCCCTTAATGAAGCAACTATTAACAGCAATCATAAAATGATAATACCATAAAGAGAAGACAATATTTCACAAAAGAGAATATATATAACCAAAGTAAGATAATCATCATTCCAAAAGTAAAGCCATAATTGTTGCAGTACATAGATTGTAACATAAAAAGTAACATACAAAGTCAACTAGCTCATGTCAATACATGGCCCCAAAAAAATACAGATCCTAGAGAGGACTAAACACTAAGACCTAGGATCTAGAAATGATCAATGATCAGAATCATCAGAAATGTGATAAGGAGCAGATGAATCTGGATCTGAGATGCGTCCTCGACCCCGTCTGCCTCTGGCACGAGAGGAAGAACTGGCACGAGCAGGCGAACGGGAGGAACTGGGTGGCTGAGAACGCTGAGAAGCTAGGGACTGAACTGAAAGGGTAAGTCTGATGGAGTCAAGTACAGTCAGTGCCCTGGAGACAGCCTGGAGAAGTGCAGTGAACTGAGTAGTAGCTTGCTCACTTGATCCTCTGATCTCCTTCCTCAGCAACTCATAACCGCCCTCAAGAGCTCCTCTGAGTCTGCCGGCCTCTGCAGTGAGATCAGTGACCTCAATCGAAGACTCCTGAGGCTGAGGGTGTGCCAAATCGAAGACCTGCCCCTGTAACTCGAGAACTCTGCCAGTCAATCTCAGAACAGTGTCCTCAAGCTGCTGAATCCTCATGGACTGATCTGCCATCATCTGATATACTGTGGAGATGTGGGGAGTCAAAGTCTGATCAGTAGAAGTAGCCCCTGGTACAAATGAAGTACTGCTCATCTGACTCGACATCAAAGAGACCATACGCTGTGCAATCCGCTCAATCTGATAATCGGACAGTGTGAACTCTGGCAGAGGTGCTCTGCTCTCTGGCTGATGCACAGGTGTGGGTATCCTGGTAAACTCAGAAGGGCCAGCCTCTGGATCCAGAAAGAACTGTATATCAGGTGAAGCTGCCCTGAAGCCATGAACAGGAGATGATGGACCTTCTTCTTCTTCAGCTCTGACTTCTGCTGTATCCTCAGCTCTTTCTTCTGCTCTCTCTTCTGCTCTTTCTTCTGTTCTTTCCTCAGCTCCCCTTATCCAACCACCACCACCTTTTGTGAACCCCATTCGATGCAAGGTGTGTAGGTTGAAGGTATCAACATGAGACAGTTTGGTGGGAGCCTCCCCCTCACAACTAACTCCAAACCTCCTGAAAACTCTAGTCAGGGCCATACCATAAGGCAAATGTGCCTTAGATCTGTTCAGAGTCTCTCTCATGGCCTCTATCATAAGTGCTGGGAGGTTTAGGGGGGTTTCTGTGATAATGTGAAACATAATGCATATGTCCCTGCCTGACAGAAGATCGTGCCTACCACTCCTAGGGAAGAAAAGTTTTGTGACCATTTGATGTAAGATTCTCATTTCTATAGGTAAAATCTTGGCCTCTAGTTTATTCAAATTCCCTTGGTAGGTTCCTCCAAATATAACACTTATACCTTCTTCTTTCACGGGGAGTTCCATGTATGCATAACCTTAACTAGGTAAGTGTAAAATCTCCCCTAAAATGACAGGATCCAGACAGATATCAATCCCTTTCACAGTTGAAGTTACAGACCCATTTCCATAAATAAGATTCTGATAAAACTCCCTAACAAGGTCAACAAGGGTGACTTCTTTGAGTGAACAGTAAAAGCTCCATCCCTGAGTTTTGATCTTACTTGCTAAAGAAAATCCCTCACTTTCAAAGAACCGGAAGTCAATGTTTTTCCCGGTTTCTACTTTTCTATCTGAGAGAGGGTTCTTACTGGGAGTTTGAGAAGACTGTGAAGGACCTTGAACTGAATCTGGAACGGGAGCAGAGGTGGACTGTGCCGCTTGTCTTTTCCTTCTGACACTTTCTTCAAGTTCCCGGACAGACTTTCTCCTTTGGGGAAGTTTCATTTTTGGTGCCATACCTTCTTCAATAGCAGGCGAGGAGACTTGAGGAGCAAGTGAAGGAGTGGAGGAAGGATTATAAGAGAGTGATTTGAGGTTTTGGAGGAGAGAATGAGTGGATTTGAGAGGGACGGTGGAGTGCTAGGGCACGCTCCAACCGTGAAGAACAAGGGAAGAGGTCACAAAAGAACCTTTCCCGGAGTGGCTATTTGCGGTGGAGAGGAGGCGGGAGGAGTTCCACTAGCTCAAGCCTAGGAAATGGAGCAAATGGGAGAAGGGAGAATGGATTTCGGAAGGAGGAAGACGAGCGTGAGGGTCGGCTCACGAACAGTAATTCAACATATAAACCCTTCAGCCCGTTGGAAGTTGCTGGGAATTACAAGTTTGCCATTGAGTCGACTCATGGGGGTCGACTCATGAAGTTCAGAAAATTAGGAAAAATGTGAATAAATTCCAGAAAAATTTGAATTTTGGGGAGAAGGAGTTTAGCTCTAAGATGAGTTTTTAGAATGAAAAACTTGAGCTTTTGGGACCAAGAAAGGTGTTGGAAATTGAGGTCTTAGGAGATTTTGACCATAAATCATTGGAATTTGAAAAATAATTCAGGCAAATGGATCAAGAATTCCTAGATTTCTCCTAATTTCACAGAATCTATCCTCACTAAGGGCCTTTGTAAAGATATCAGCTAATTGATTTTCGGTGCTAACATATTCAAGAATTATATTTTTGTTTTGAACATGTTCTCTTATGAAGTGATGTCTTATTTCAATATGTTTGGATCTTGAGTGTTGAATAGGATTTTTAGATAGATTTATGGCACTTGTGTTGTCACATCTTATTGGTGTTTCATTAAGTTTAATTCCAAAGTCTTCGAGTTGTTGCTTAATCCACAAGATTTGAGCACAACAACTTCCGGCTGCAATGTATTCGGCCTCAGCCGTAGACAGTGCTACCGAATTTTGTTTCTTGCTAAATCATGAGATTAGGTTAACTCCAAGAAATTGACAAGTTCCACTTGTGCTTTTTCTATCTAGTTTACATCCAGCAAAGTCAGCATCAGAATATCCTAATAAATCTATTTGTGAGTCCTTAGAGTACCATAACCCTAAAGTTTGAG
Source organism: Elaeis guineensis (assembly GCF_000442705.2). Taxonomy (NCBI): domain Eukaryota; kingdom Viridiplantae; phylum Streptophyta; class Magnoliopsida; order Arecales; family Arecaceae; genus Elaeis; species Elaeis guineensis. The sequence continues at coordinate 76,359,348 of NC_026004.2, read as the reverse complement.
TACCATTTAAGTATCTAAGGATTCTTTTAACAGCATTCAAATGAGATTCTTTAGGATTAGATTGATATCTAGCACATAAACAAACACTAAACATGATATCAGGCCTACTTGCAGTTAAATATAATAATGATCCAATCATGCCTCTATAGTATTTTAAGTCTACACATTTACCTTCATCATCCTTGTCAAGCTTACATGAGGGACTCATTGGTGTGCCAATGGGTTTGGAGTTCTCCATTCCAAATCTTTTGAGTAGTTCCTTGGTGTACTTGCTTTGGGTGATGGAGATTCCCTCTCTTGATTGTTTGATCTGGAGTCCGAGGAAGAAGGTGAGTTCTCCCATCATGCTCATCTCGAACTCTCCCTGCATAAGCTTAGCAAAGTCTTGACAAAGGGATTCATTAGTAGACCCAAAAATTATGTCATCAACATAAATTTGTATAACTAACATATCATTTTGATTTCTTTTGATAAAGAGGGTTGTATCTACATTACCTCTTGAAAAACCATTACTTAGTAAAAATTTGCTTAGTCTATCATACCATGCTCTAGGTGCTTGTTTTAATCCATATAATGCCTTATTTAATTTAAAGACATGATTAGGAAAGGCATGATTTTCAAATCCAGGGGGTTGTTCTACATAAACTTCTTCAGCAATAAATCCATTTAAAAATGCACTTTTAACATCCATTTGAAACAATTTGAATTTCATAAAGCAAGCATATGCAAGTAGAAGTCTAATGGCTTCTAATCTTGCTACTGGTGCAAAGGTTTCATCAAAATCAATCCCTTCTTCTTGATTATATCCTTTAGCAACCAATCTTGCTTTATTTCTAATTACATTACCATGCTCATCTAATTTGTTTCTAAAGACCCATTTTGTGCCAATTATTGAACAGTTTTTAGGTCTTGAAACCAAAGTCCAAACATTATTTCTATCAAATTGATTAAGTTCCTCTTGCATTGCATTAATCCAATTATGATCTTTTTCAGCTTCTTCAATAGTTTTAGGTTCAAAATGAGATACAAAAGCACAATGATTAAACACATCTCTAAGTGAAGAGCGAGTTTTTACACCATGCATAGGATCACCAATAATTAACTCCTTAGGATGGTTGTGAACATACCTCCATTCCTTGGGTAGGTCAATTGTACCTTGAGGTTGTTCTTGAATTTCCTCACCTATCTCATCTTGTTTGTCTTCTTGTTCCTTGTCCTCTGGAGTGGCTGAATCTTTCAGAGTGATCTCCTTCATACCTTCTATTAATGGATCTGCATCATCAACACCCTCATTCTTCCTTGAAGGAAGATCGTTAGATTCATCAAAGACAACATGAATGGACTCCTCAACTACTAAAGTTCTTTTATTAAAAACTCTAAAAGCTTTACTAGTAGAGGAGTAACCCAGAAAGATTGCTTCATCTGATTTTGCATCAAATTTACCAAGTCTTTCCTTACCATTATTTAATACAAAACATCGGCAACCAAAAACATGAAAATATGCAATATTTGGTTTTCTTCCTTTCCAAAGTTCATAGGGGGTTTTCTTAAAAAATTGTCTAATTAAAGCACGATTTAAAATGTAACATGCTGTGTTAATAGCTTCCGCCCAAAAATATCTTGGAAGGTTGCTTTCACAAAGCATGGTACGGGCCATTTCTTCTAAGGTTCTGTTTTTCCTTTCAACTACCCCATTTTGTTGGGGTGTTCTAGGAGCAGAGAAGTTATGGCCGATTCCATTCTCATCACAAAATTTTTCAAAGTTTTGATTTTCAAATTCAGTTCCATGATCACTTCTAATATTTTGAATTGAAAATCCTTTTTCATTAGTGACTTTTCGATGAAATTTAGTGAAAATATGAAAAGTTTCATCTTTGTGTGCCAAAAAGAAAACCCAAGTAAAACGTGAATAATCATCTATTATTACAAAACCATATCGTTTTCCTCCTAGACTTGTGGTTCTAGTTGGTCCAAATAAATCCATATGCAAAAGCTCTAATGGTCTAGAAGTTGAAACAATGTTTTTGGATTTAAATGAAACTCTAGTTTGCTTACCTAGTTGACATGCATCACAAATCCTATCTTTTTCAAAATTCAGTTTAGGCAAGCCATGAACTAATTCTTTCTTAATTAATTTTGAAAGAGAATGCATGCTAATGTGAGCAAGTCTACGATGCCAAAGCCAACTAGTCTCATTAACTTTAGCATTTAAGGATACTAGGCATTGCATGTCTAATTTGGCTAAATCATTTAGATCTACCATATAAACATTGCCATGTCTATGTCCTATAAATTTGATGCCATCATTAATAGGACTAGTCACAATACAAACAGATGATTCAAAAACTACTTTATACCCTTTATCACAAAATTGACTAATGCTAAGTAAGTTATGCTTTAAACCTTTAACTAACAAAACATTTTCAATATATTTGGAGGGAGTGATACCAATGTTACCTATCCCGATGATATTTCCTTTGCCATTATCTCCAAAGGTGACCATCCCTCCATCCTTAGCATCAAGCGTGATGAATTGTGATTCATCACCAGTCATGTGTCTCGAGCATCCACTGTCCAGATACCATTTTCTGTTTTCTCCATGGGATGCTAGACACACCTGCAAACAAATATCAAGTTTTTGTTTTAGGTACCCAAGCTTTCTTGGGTCCTTTTTGGTTAGTCAAGATGGTTCCTTTTGGAACCCATATTTTCTTTACAGTTATGTTTGCACAAGTGTAAGATTTATGTCCTATTCTACCACATTTAAAACAAGTAGTATTGGTAGACTTATTACTTGAATAATTTACATAAATATTTTTCAGATATTTTTGTTTCTTTAAGGGGTTATAGCCAAGTCCGGCCTTATCATATACGGCCTTTTGATTTTCAAGAATCATATTTAGTTTGTTTGAACTTAAGGTGAATTTATCTACTATAGGTTTCAGCTTATTTATATCATTCTTTAGGCTTTGGTTCTCTTGAAGCAAAGTAGATTTTTCAACTGAAAGATTTTTGCTTGTTTTACTAAAGACTGATTTTTCAGTTTTAGTTCTTTGTTTTTCATTCCTAGTTTCTTCAATTCATCAATTAAATCATTGAAGGCTTCATGCAATTCTTCAAAAGTAAAATCACTAGGGGTTTCAGAATTTACCTCATTATCGTGTGCCATAAGGCACAGGTTGGCTTGTTCTGTTGAGGTCTCCTCATCGGAGCTTGAGTCGTCGCTCGCACTCCATGTGGCCATCATTGCCTTCTTTTTGAACTTTTTGGGACCTTTCTTCAATTGTGGACATTCGGATTTGAAATGCCCCGGCTTCTTGCACTCATAGCATATAAGGGGTTGATCTTTTTCTTTCTCTTTGCTTTGTTCCCCTTTTGTGAAAGGCCTCTTTCTCATCCCCTGTTTCCTCTTTCTTAAAACTTCTTGAATCTTCGGGTGATGAGTGCCATTTCTTCATCCTGTTCTTCATCTTCTGTATCGTCAGTTTCTTCATCAGGAGAGGCTGTGGATTTGAGGATAATGGTTCTCTTCTTTTTGACTTCATCCTCTTGATGTTGCTTCATGCTAAGCTCGTGAGTCATCAAGGATCCAAGAAGCTCTTCTAGAGGTAGAGTGTTCAAGTCCTTTGCTTCTTGGATAGCAGTCACCTTGGCTTCCCAGGTTCTTGGCAATGACCTGAGAATCTTCCTTACAAGTTCACTGTTAGTATAAGATTTGCCAAGACTCTTCAAACCATTAATTATATCAGTAAAGCGAGTAAACATAACAGTTATGGACTCCTCATGCTCCATTTTAAATAACTCATATTTATGTACAAGCATGTTTATTTTAGACTCCTTTACTTGATTTGTTCCCTCATGGGTTACTTCTAACCTATCCCATATTTCTTTAGCAGATGCACAGGTAGAAATGCGATTAAATTCATTTGCATCAAGTGAACAGTAAAGAACATTCATAGCTTTAGCATTTAACTGTGCCAATTTCTTATCAACCTCATCCCATTCTCTTTCGGGTTTGGTTGACTCCTCACCATCTATTATCTTGGTGGGTGTGTGTGGACCGTTCACTATGATACTCCACATATCATAGTCTAGTGCTTGTATGAAAATCTTCATCCGAGCTTTCCAATAGGTGTAGTTAGACCCATTGAAAAGTGGAGGTCGGTTGGTAGATTGCCCCTCGGCTAGAGAAGTGCCGACGTGGGTTGCCATAGATCTTTGGCTCTTTGATTGTTAGATCAAAGAAGGGCTAGAGCACCGGGCTCTGATACCACTTGTTGCCCAGCTATGCAACCCAAGAGGGGGGGTGAATTGGGTTTTAAAAAATTTAGGCTTAACTAATTACTTGTAAAAAATTATATATCAAAAGCTTGATGAATGAAGAGAGATACTTTGGTTTGAGATTAATTACTTAAAACAAGAATGCAAGGATATAATGGAGAATTAGAGAGAAACAATAAAGCATGCCACAAACACAATGATTTATAGTGGTTCGGTGCCAACCTTGCACCTACGTCCACTCCCCAAGCTCCTACTTGGGAATTCCAATCCACTAAACTTTGTATTCAACCTGAATACAACCGTCGGAAACTCCAACACTAACTATCCCAAGCTAGTCCACTTGTTTCCCGGGTACAAGCCGACCCACACACTCCGATTTCAGGTTCGGATCAACCTTTCCTTGTTTTGGAAACCCTCCAAAACAAAAACAATTGCTCACAAGATAAACTCAGTTTAGAGCACAAATTAAGTACAAGAATAGCTCCTTAAGTGAGCGAATATAACAATAAATACGCTTTACTCAAATGAAGAAGCCCTTCTTGGATTTCCTCAAAGTGGATGAGAGATGAAGTAAATGCTTGAGGAGTTGGTGAGCTTGATTGAAGGCTTCTTGAAGGCTGTAAATGAGCTCTTGAATGAGGTTGAGAAGTTGGCTTGAGAAACTCTCTCTTGAATGCACTTGAATGCCCTCTTGAATGCTCTTGATTTTCTCTTTTCAAATCACTTGAATGCCTCTTGGATATTTGGATCTCTCCTCTTTTTGTTTTTCACCTTTTGAAACCTTTATAGCCTTAAGAGACAAGGGAAAACAAACTAGGCAAAAAAAGAGCCGTTAGAGCACAAAAAGTGAGCATTAAAAGCAACCAAATCTGGCCAAAAACTAGCCGTTACAGGCAAATCCCGTCATATGAGTCGACTCATGAGTCGACTCATGCCTCAGGGGTCGACTCATGAGTCGACCTCTGTTGCAAAGTCCAGAGATTGGGTTTCTGGATTTTCTTGGCCCAAAACAGCAGAGGTCGACTCATGAGTCGACTCATGCCTTGTGGGTCGACTCATGAGTCGACTCACAGGTCGTGCCAAGCCAGAAAACCAGCGTGCCATGGCTAATCTTTGCGTGCCAATCAGCTCATAGTTTCATGAGTTGACTCATGAGTCGACTCATGAACTTCAAACCTTCATAACTCCAAAAATATAAGTCCAAAAACCATGAAACTTTCACCAATAGATTACATATCATTTGTTCTACACGATGATGCTATCAAATCAGAGTTTTGATGAAATTACGATTTTGCCCCTGTAGAGCATAAGGTCTTTTTCACATAAAAATTATTTGTATCCCTTCCAACTGTTTTGTAGTCATCAAAATCAATCTAGGAGCAACAAGGCATAAAAGCAAACACCAATACAAGGATATATATGTTGTTATGGACTATAGCTTTACATTAACAAACTGATAGAACATTAGCAACTTAGCAAATTGCCAGGAAGAATTCATAGAGCACATAGGTTTAGATATGAGTCATATAACTATTTGGTGAGTCTCTACAAGCATTGGCATCAAATTATTTTGCAGAGAGTTGAAAGTTAATAAAAAAAATACTAGATATAAACTAAAGAAGCCCATGTATAGCACATCAATCAAAACTACAAATCTACAATGCAAGCATGTTTAGATCTACCGAGCGAGGGGAGGAGCAGTGACTCTCAGTGGCACTGTTGAAGAAAAAAAATATCCGATCAGGATCAGATCGTCAGGGTGCATCTAAAAATTTTTTTATTCTAAAGATTAACATAACATTTATCTTTACCTAATATGCAGTGGAATAGAGATCAAAATCCCTAAGGATAACTTGAATCTGATGCCTCACAAGATCTGAAAGTGCAAGTCCTCTACTTCACACGCATGCCAAACCCCATAGGAAAGAGGAATGAAGTTTTGGGATGTTGCTCCTTCTGAAGGGTAGTAAGGGAGAGGAAGGAGATGTGATCTTGGATGTGACTCTTCACACCAAGATAATTTTTCAAAATCACTATTTTATAGTAAAAATTATTAATTAATCTAATTAATTAACATGTGTTTATCCTACACTAGGATTTAAATATGATATACAGCATGCATGTATTTAAATTTGAAATTCAAATTTGAACAGTAAATAATTTACTGTTCTGTGTTCAGAACATAATTCCTTTGTGTGGGTAGTCGATCGCTGCAATCTGATCACCATCAGGAGGATCTGATCATCGCAACACAGCCACACAGCATGTCTGGCCTCTGCGGATCATCCACACGAAGCTCCTAGTCTGATCAGCTCCTCATGAGTGCTAGCTCATTGTAGAGCCCTTTCGACGGTCGATGCTGATCGAACTTCTTCGATCGATGTCTACTGACTCTTTAGATACTCCGAATTGTTAGCAAGTGTGCTTGAGAGGTTGATGAATCTCTCTCTGAAATTTGATGGGCTCACAACACTCGTAGCTCACCTTCTCACTTCCCGAACCCCAGGCTGAAATCCTAGGGAACTCATTGAGAAACCCTGTGCCCACTTTTCTTTCTTTTCTTTCTTTTTCTCTCAGAAGTTTTAGACTTCCTACTCACGCACAAGGGTTCCTCACGCCCCACTTTCTCTCTCTTTTCTTTCTTTTTCTCTCGAAAGTTTTAGACTTCCTACTCATGCACAAGGGTTCCTCACGCCCCACTTTCTCTCTCAAAAAATTTCTATGCACGCCCCATCCTTCTCCACTTTTTAAAACAACATAGAACGTGTCTTATCCATGTGAGAGGATAAAGACAAGTGGTTACACATTTGAATTCAAATCAAATTTGAATTCAAATGCAAACCAACTCATCCTATCCACTTGGGCGTGAGAAGAGAAGGTGCGTGGCTGCTTTGTGCGTGAAAAGATTTCACGAGAAACTCTTTCTCGTGTAAGATAAGTGGCGCACAAGATGGATAAGCATGAAGGTGCAAGGGATAAGTTATCCATTCAAATTCAAACATGCTTTGAATTTGAATGGCTAACTAATCAATTTTATCCAAAGATTGGTGCACAAGAGTGGGCGTGGGAAGGGCTTTGTGTGAGAGAAAATTCATGAGAAGTTTCTTCTCGTGAATTCAAATGGGCGCAGAGATATGAGGTGGTGCAGGGATTCAAATTCAAACGGTGGTTTAATCTTAATTGAACCAACCTAATCAAAATAGGTTAAGCATAATTAGACTAAATTAAATCTAACTTAATTAGGCTTAATTAGGCTCAATAAAATCTTAATCAAATCAAAAATTGACTAAGCCCAACCCCTGATCAAATCAGGGACTAAACCATCTCGATGATTAGGTCAACTCTTAACCTAATCGGGTCAAACCCAACTGAATCCAATTCAATTGAACTTGATCCTAAAATAATTACTCAATCAAATTGAGTTAATTAGTGATTAAATCACTAATTAAACTTCTCATAAATATTGAGTCCAAATTCGATAGACAATCGGGTATCAAAGTCCATCAATATGAAACCTTGATCGAAGAGTCCCAAACTAGTGGGACTCTTAACCCCGGTACCCAAAATGTGTGGGACTCATGATCAGAGAATCTTGATTCTTGATCACAGAGTCCCAGACACGTAGGACTCATAGTCCACGAATATTAGGACTCTTCATCAGCCATCAGATCAGATAGGAACCTCTAATGTGTGTGACCCCACAGGTTCGAACCTAAGCCGGTAGCACAGAAACCAAATCCTGTACTAATCGAAGTGACCATCTAGCAATGGTACCCGACATTCGGATAGGTCAAATAGTCGCAATTGCAACACTCAGAACCTACATGAATATGGTTACTGTATAATTCATCCCTTTTGACCCCTGTGTTTAGGATGACTCAGGGTTAAACTGTCAACCCTGATTAGATCATCTGAGTCATGCTCAACTCAATCAGTCCTGTGACTCCTCACTAGGACTACCCTAGCCAAGGTTTTGCTAAATTGAAACATGACTGTATACAGCTCCTGAACTGGAGTGGTCAATCCCATTTTGACACATGCACCGACAAGTCAAGTACTTGACTACATCCAGTAGCCTTCCATCACTGAATTAGAAATTCAAGTAGTCCAGTGCCTAAGTGCAGTGAGTTGCTTGCAAGTCACCGTGGCGATCTCAGGTCAGAGGGACAATTATACCCATATCACATCGGAGCAAATCTTGACAGCAGAAAAGGCTCCAGAGTCGGTCACATTTAGTGCAGATGTACCCTTACATCTCACCTGTATGCCATACCAGTGTCTCCATACTTCTTGGTTAAGAGGACAACCAACCCATATGGCACACAATGACCTATGCTTGATAAATATTATTGTCCTTGGTAATAACGTATCATTTGGTTGCGAACATGTTTAAGGACTAAACGATAAATCCTCCTTTGTCGAGTCTAAATAGTCCTAAGGACTTCAGCACAACACAGGAGTTCATTAGAAGATGAAACAATTTGTGATAAAAAAATATTAAAATAATTTTTATTTATTTATAATTTATATACTAATATAACAAAGAGCACAACCGTCAACAGGCTGATGATTGGCTTTGGGATACTATTCCCAACAATCTTCCACTTGGCCTAAAGTCAATCGGTGTAGTATCTAATACCCATCTTCGACTTGAAGTCATCAAACTCTTTCACCGCAATAGCTTTAGTGAATGGGTCGGCCAGGTTCTCCTTTCCGTCGATCTTCTAAAGGTCGACATCATCTCGATCCACGATTTTTTGGATGAGATGGTAGCGATGCAGAATATGCTTCATCCGCTAGTGTGCCTTCGGTTCCTTCGCCTGAGCAATGGCTCCAAAGCTGTCAAAGTAGAGCAGAACTGGAACAACAAAGGAGGGTGCTACTCCGAGCTCGATGATAAATTTCCTCAGCCACATCGCTTCTTTGGCAGCATCTGATGCAGCGACATACTCCACCACGTAAACTGAATCAGCCACTGTGTGCTGCTTGGAACTCTTCCAGCAGACAGCCCCACCATTAAGAGTAAAAATAAATCCCGACATACTCTTGCTGTCATCGTGATCAGACTGAAAACTAGAGTCTGTAAATCCTATAAGTCTCAAGTCCGATTCACCATAAACAAGCCACTGGTCCTTAGTATTTCTTAAATACTTCAGGATGGTTTTAACAACCTTCCAGTGATTCTCTTCTGGATCAGATTGGTATCTACTCACTACCCCTAGTGAGTATGCTACATCTGATCGTGTACATGTCATGGCGTACAAGATAGATCCCACTGTCGAAGCATATAAAATTCTACCCATACGCTCTCTCTCTTGAGGTGTTGTCGGACAATCCCTCTTCGAGAGAGAAATTTTATGGCCTATCGGTAGATAGCCTTTCTTGAAATTCTCCATGCTGAACCTTTTCAGCATAGTATCAATGTACGTGGACTGGGATAAGCCAAGCAACCTTTTAGATCTATCCCTATAGATCCTCATCCCTAGGATGTAGGAAGCTTCTCTCAGATCCTTCATGGAGAATTGTGACGACAGCCAAATCTTTATTCCCTGTAATGCAGGGATATCATTCCCGATTAAGAGAATGTCATCCACATATAATACAAGAAATACTACTACTAGACCATTAGCCCACTTATAAATGTAGGGCTCTTCTCTGTTCTTAACGAAGCCATACATCTTGATCGTCCTATCAAAATGTATGTTCCAACTCCGGGATGCCTGCTTAAGTCCATAAATGGACCTCTGTAGCCTGCACACCTTAGACTCATCTGTGGATGTGAATCCTTCAGGTTGTATCATATACACCTCTTCGTCCAGCTCTCCATTTAGGAAAGCTGTCTTCACGTCCATCTGCCAGATTTTATAGTCCAGATGGGCAGCTATTGCAAGCATAATCCAAATGGATTTGAGCATTGCCACAGGACAAAATATCTCGTCATAGTCTATACCATAACGTTGACAATATCCCTTGGCAACCAGACAGGCTTTACAGGTTTCCACCTTTCTGTTTGTGCCCCTCTTCCTCTTGAAGACCCACTTACACCCTATGGGTTTTACTTTTTTGGGTGGATCAACCAATGTCCACACATCATTGACCTTCATGGACTCCATTTCGAATTTCATGGCCTCTAGCCATTTCTCAGAGTCAGGTCTCTGCATTGCATCTATGTAGGTGATCGGATCCTCATCATTTTCATCAAGTTCGATAGGATCTCCATCCCGGATCAAGAAACTATAGTATCTGTTCGGTTGACGTGGTACTCTACCAGATCGCCTTAAGGGTGCAGGAACAATGGGCTCCAGATCTGATCTAATCAAATCCGATTCAGGTTCAGCTACTTGTGTCGGTTTTTCCACCTGCCGAACTTCCTCAAGTTCGACCTTAGAGGCAACAGTCCCTTCACCAAAGAACTTCTTTTCTAAAAAGATTGCCTTAAAACTGACAAACACCTTTTGCTCATCAGCTAGGTAGAAATAATATCCTTTGGTCTCTTTTAGGTACCCTATGAAATTACACTTGTCAGACCTAGGTCCAAGCTTGTCCGTAATTAAACGTTTAACATAAGCCGGACACCCCCAAATCTTAAGGTGCGAGAGTATTGGCTTACGTCCTATCCATAACTCATATGGCATTTTGGTTACAAACTTACTCGAAACTCTATTTAGAAGGTAACAAGCTGATTCGAGCGCATATCCCTAGAGGAAGATCGACAGACCAGCAAACCCCATCATGGATCGAACCATGTCCAACAAGGTCCGATTTCTCCTTTCAGACACACCATTATGCTGTGGTGTTCCACGAGGAGTCCACTGAGAGAGAATCTCATTCTCTCTAAGATATGTCAGAAAATCATTCGAAATGTATTCACCTCCTTGATCAGATCGAAGAATTTTAATACACTTCCCAGTTTATTTTTCTACCTCATTTCAGAATAGTTTGAACATTTCAAACAATTTCAATTTATGCTTCATTAAGTAGACATACTCATACCTTGATAGGTCATCTGTGAAGGTTATGAAGTAGAAATATCCACCTCTTGCACTTGAGCTCATGGGTCCACATACATCAGAATGTACCAGACCTAAGAGTACACTGGCTCGCTCACCTTTTTCAGTAAAAGGTGACTTGATCATCTTCCCAAGAAGACAGGACTCACAGGTTGGACTTGTCATCTTCCCAAGCAGACATCCCAGCATGCAGCTACACCTTCTTGTTCTTCTTTTTCTTGTTCTTCTTCCCTTTCTTAAAGGGTCGACGATCAGAAGAAGACCCTCCCACAACATTCACCGACTCCTTATGGAGCTGGTGGTCCTTCTCAAAGTTCTACAGTAACTCCAACAAGCCGTGGTAGTTCACTGCAGGCTTTGTCATTCGAAAATGAGTAAGGAAGGGGAGGTTGGACTTGGGCAATGAATTAAGGATCGCATCCTTACCGAGCTGCTCGTGCAGGGGAAAGCCCAGTTTACTTAGGCGCTCAATCATTTTGATCATGTACAGTACATGATCAGTGATTGAGGCCCCATCCCTTATTCGAGCATTGAAAATGGCACAACTAGTTTTGTGCCTTTCAACATCGTCAGGCGTGCCAAATGAGTCGCTCAACATTTGAAGCATCTCCTGTGGCTGGGCATTCTCAAACCTATAGCTGAACTCATCATTCATTGCCGCCAGCATTATGCACCGAATGGTGGTGCGGTCATTAAGCCACTTCTGGTAAGTGTCTCGGACCATGCCTCTAGCATTCGGGGCTGGCTCCTCTGGTGCCGAATCCGTTACAACATAAAGGATCCGCTCATGCTCAAGGATGATTTTTAATTTTCGATACCAGCTACCGAAATTAGATCCCATGAGCTTGTCATTATCTAATAATGACCGGAGCGACAGGGTAGTGGCCATAGCTGCATAAAGAAAAATCAGACCTCTATTAGTACATAAATTATTAATACTAAAGACTTGGACTTTAGTCTAAAGTTTCTTCCAATATTTTTACGAACTGGTAGCCTCAACCTCCAATTCGAGGAATTACTTTAATTCCTTAGTGGGTACTAGAATCCACACAGACTACACATGAGCCCAACTTTGGTTGGTCAACCCATGTACATCTATAGGTAGGTTCATAACCAGTTGTTTCTCTAAACAACTTCTAGTAATCAATTTTGCCCCAGAACCTAATCAGTAGGCTTTGGCCTCCACTGAAAAGATCTGGTTAGGTCCAACCATTAACATGACTTGATTTGGTAAATCGGACCTGTTGGGTATAAAACCCCTCCCAGCCGAAGTTCATGACAGGAGTGACCCTTCAGGGATTCTATCGGTGCCCGACTTCAAGTGCAGCCAGACTCCATCCGGACTCCTACGGGAGCCGGACTTCGCCCTCGACTTCAAGTGCAGCCAGACTCCATTCGGACTCTTACGGGAACCGGACTTTGCCCTCGACTTCAAGTGCAGCCAGACTCCGTCCGGACTCCTACGGGAGCCGGACTTCGTCCTCGACTTCAAGTGCAGCCAGACTCCGTCCGAACTCCTACGGGAGCCAGACTTCGCCCTCGACTTCAAGTGCAGCCAGACTCCATCCGGACTCCTACGGGAGCCGGACTTCGCCCTCGACTTCAAGTGCAGCCAGACTCCGTCCGGACTCCTACGGGAGCCTGACTTCGCCCTCGACTTCAACTGCAGGCAGACTCCATCCGGACTCCCACGGGAGCCAGACTCCGTCCCTCGACTTCGACTGCAGGCAGACTCCATCCGGACTCCCACGGGAGCCAGACTCCATCCCCGACTTCAACTGCAGGCAGACTCCGTCCGGACTCCCACGGGAGCCGGACTCCATCCCCGACTTCAACTGCAGGCAGACTCCATCCGGACTCCCACAGGAGCCGGACTTCATCCCCGACGTCAACTGGAGGAAGACTCAGCCCGGCCTCCTACGGGAGTCAGACTTCGCCCCGACTCCGACTACAGGAAGACTTCGTCCGAGCTCCTACGGGAGCCGGACTTCGAGCTTCTACGGTAAGTGGTCCTCGCCTGCCGCCTTAGCGCCCAAGGCACTCAATAGGATTTGCAGCGTCTGAGCCCCTCTCAGGTGGGTAGCTAGCCACCCCTCTCTGCTAGACACCCCGACCGAACTTCGACCGACAGGCCTGGACCCCCTGGCAGGCCGCAGTAACGGCCACGACTCTGCTCCACTTCCTGCGATGGATTTCGTGCGACTCCATCACTCCCTGCCAGGCTGCAGCAATGGCCACGACTCTGCTCCACTTCCTGCGATGGATTCCATGCGACTCCATTACTCCCTGCCAGGCTGCAGCAACGGTCACGACTCTGCTCCACTTCCTACGACGGATACCGCGCAGTCTCTCCACCCTCTAGCAAGTCACGACAACGGATGCCACCCCACTCCCCACGACAGGCTCCATGTGGCAGGCCGCAGTAATGGCCACGATTTCGCTCCATTACCCTTCATAATAAACTTCTCCTAGTCCCGAATGGCCCACGGCCAGACGGTTATAAAATGTCACCATCAGTCTATTGCACCCTCCGCCTATAAAAAGGGAAACCCCAGATACGTTATTCTCTAAGCTCTCATTTTCTACCTAAAAACTCTGCTAAAATCTCCGTTCGAGCACTCCATTTTTGTTGAGGCAGAGAACTGACTTGAGCGTCGGAGGGTCTTACCGGAGCAACCTCAACTCCGATTTAGACTTCCTTTGCAGGTCCCGACGGCGACCGCGACTCCCTCGACTCCAGCTTCTCCGGTGCAGATGGATTTTTACACCAACAAGATTGGCGCTAGAGGAAGGGGCCTGTGTCTTCGCAGTACCCTTGTTCTTAAAGGAGCGCTCAATGGGACCATCTCCGGTCACCTTCTCCGGCATCCTCTTCTCCTTCCTCTGCAAGATTTTCGCCCGATGCCACCCCACAGAGCATCCACACGGCGATCTACGGCCTCCGTGGCTAGATCTTAGGCTCTGACCTCACCTCCAATTTTTCAGCCAACTCCCCCTCCTCCGGCAACGACAGTTGGTGCAGAGCAATTCGACCTACTGGTGCAGCAGGTCAGAGGCCTCACTGAGGCCGTGCAGGCCATACAGCAGCAGCAGCAGCCGCAGGAATCAGCACGACTGGAGGGAGCGTCGCCAGAACCCCAGCATCCGATGGTAGGACGGGCCACTTGGGCCAGCCGTCCCGTCTTTCCCGAAAAGATGAATCCGAGGGTGGAAAGCCCTCAGTCGGATCACGATTCTACCCCTGGAAGGTCTCTACCTCCATTCTGCCAGAAGACCCTCGAGACCCGTAGTCGAGAGGATTTCCTAGACCAGAGGCTCCAGGAGATGAACCGGCGGATCGAAGAACTCCGCCATGCTCCCCCCGCTCATGGTGAGGATATTTGTACTGACCCTCCCTTTTCTCAAATGATCATGCAGGAACCGATCCCGCCAAACTTCAAGCTCCCTCAATTTGAAAGCTACGATGGGACTTCAGACCTGGTTGACCACCTGGAGGCCTTCCGGACGATGATGCTACTTCACGGTGCCCCCGACGCCATCCTGTGCCGGGCTTTCTCGTCCACCTTGAAGGGAGCAGCGAGAAATTGGTACTCGGTGCTGAAGTCGGGTACCATCTTTTTCTTTGATCAGATGAGCCACCAGTTTGTGGCTCATTTTGTTAGCAGCTGGTATCCCCGGAAGGGTTTAGAGTCCCTCATCAACATCAAACAAAGGGAGAGAGAGTCCATCCGAGCCTACATCAACCGTTTCAATGTCGCCGCATTGGAGGTCTGGAATTTGGACCAATCGGTAGCTATGGCCACCCTGAAAGGCGGCCTTCAGAAGAATGACCTTTTATTCTCCCTGGAAAAGAAATACCCCAAGGATTTTGCTGATCTATTGGCTCAGGCTGAAGGGTACGCTCGAGCAAAAGAAGCCTTCAGAATGAAGGATGAGGAGACCACGAGAGAGCAGCAGACGGGAGACTCGAGCAAGCCCGCAATCAAAAAAGGGTCGAGGGAAGCTCGACCACGATCCCGAACCCCTCCCGGGCATAAGCGCACCTAGACTCCTCCTCGGGCATGTAGGTAGAGAAGCCCGGAGCACCGGGTTCGACGGAGCTCTCCCCCAGGAAGATTTCGCAGCTACGCCCCCCTCAACGCATCGAAGGCCCAGGTACTGATGGAAGTCAGGGAGCAGCTCCCGAGGCCCAAAAGGATGCGCACGCACCTCGGGAAGTGCAATCTCAATAAATTCTGTCTCTACCATCATGACCATGGCCACGACACGGAGGAGTGCATCTAGCTCCGAGATAAAATCGAGGAGCTCATCCACCGAGGCTGGCTCGACAGGTTCATTCGATGTCGGCCTAAGGGTAGAGAGGACTGACCGAGGGCCCTGCCGCAGCCCGAACCTCTAAGGAGGTAAGAGCAGCCCAGAGATCGGCCTCCAATTGAGATCATCAACTCCGTCTCTGGAGGACTTTGACAGAAAGCAGACCTTCCGCAGCCCTAGGGTTTGAAAACTTGTAAATGTATTGCGAACGATCCCGCTTTAAATCAAGATTTTTTTCAGACTTGCACATCTTTCCTTTTTTGGCATAGACTTGTAACGACGGGGACGACCCCGTCGGATGGCAAAACAAACCCCAGTGTAGGCAAGGTAGAAGGTCCGGTTATTTGTAGACCGGATGGGGGGAGAGGCCATACAGCGCCCATATGTGCCCCCACAACCATGTTAGGGACAGGAGGAGAATCTCGCCCTAACATGAGTAAGGTCGAAGGCCCGATTATTTGTAGATCGAATGGGGGGAGAGGCCATACAGCGCCCATATGTGCCCCCACAGCCATGTTAGGGATAGGAGGAGAATCTTGCCCTAACATGAGCAAGATCGAAGGCCCGATTATTTGTAGACCGGATGGGGGGAGAGGCCATACAGTGCCCATATGTGCCCCCACAGTCATGTTAGGGACAGGAGGAGAACCTCGCCCTAACATGAGCAAGGTCGAAGGCCTGGTTATTTGTAGATCGGATGGGGGGAGAGGCCATACAGCACCCATATGTGCCCCCACAGCCATGTTAGGGACAGGAGGAGAACCTCGCCCTAACATGAGCAAGGTCGAAGGTCCGGTTATTTATAGATCAGATGGAGGGAGAGGCCATACAGCGCCCATATGTGCCCCCACAGTCCCGTTAGGAACAGAAGGAGAACCTCGTCCTAACCTGAGTTGAAATCGATTACATCAGAGATAGAGGAAGAATCTCATCTCGACACCAATTAGGGTCCGGCCATTTGAGACCTGGCAAGAAAGAAAAAAACCTTCTCGGCGATCCTTCTGCGCTACTGCGACTCCGTAAAAAGCCAGGGAGAAACCTTGCCTAAAAAAAAAAAAAAAAAAGAGAGAGAAGAAGGAGGAAAATGTGAAGGAACAGCAGTGGGCTACCCCAACGAAAAATGGAGGTCGAACTGCACTAAAAGCACGAAGGACCTCGTCTCTATGAAGAGGGAGGTAGAGAAAGCAAGATCTACAGTCGCGAATAAAAGGCAAACCGACACGGTGGTGACTAGAAACCTCCGAGCGGTGTCGACGCTGAACTGATCAAAAGCACAAGAAACTCGACAATGCAAGGATGAACAAGGAACCTTCGAACAACATCTACATCACACGGGACAAAAATGAAAGAAGTCCGACACACGACAATTTGACACAACGTACGGGTAAGATAACAAAGACCTTTTCATTTCATTAGCAAAATGTGCATTACAGAGTCTGAAAGATCGAAAAAAAAAAGAAGAAGAAGAACACAAAAACAAAAAAAAAACAGCAACAACAAAAACAACAACGACAACAACAATTGCGACAACGAATAGATAGGCGGCAAAAGAAGACACTTAGAGGGACGGAGGACAAAAAGAGCCCTAAGGGGGCCCGGCTTCCTCCGACTTCAAACTCTCGGCTTCGACCCTCATCAGGGAGTGCCTTAAGCTCTCGACTTCTGCTTCCAATTCCTTCTCTCTCATTAGCATTTCCATATATCTCTGATGAAGCCGCTGGCTCTCGTTCTCCACCTCTCGGTGTCTTTTTCTCAGGACCTCAGATTCTGCCTCTGCATCTTTGACTCCCCGCTGCTCATACACCAGCTGAATCTTCAATTGCTGCACTTCGGCCTTCCCCTCCCCAAGGGTGACAGATAGCTCCTCTACGGCTCTTCTCAGGGATTGGAGTTCGTCAGAATCCCACGCAGAAGCAAACTAAGCTCCTTCAGCTAGCTGCCATTGAAGGTGGGCAACCTCGTCGGTCGTCATCCTGAGCTTCCCCCTGTATTCGTCCACCTTCCTGCACCAGTCGGCTCGGTATGCCTCATAGCTTGCCTCGGCATCCTGAAGCTGTTGCTGGAGGTCGGAAAACTTCTTCGACCATTCCCGATCGCAGTCGGCCCGAGTCGGAAGTCGGGATGAGCTTCCTTCCAGCTG